>NC_050575.1:384407933-384682933 GCF_011100635.1 Trichosurus vulpecula | reverse complement strand
TCGAAGTGGTAAATATATAGTGAAGTTTTCAGCTTACATGTTTTGGAATATGCCTATAAAGGAAGGTAGTTAACATAAACAAAACCACAAATTACTAGGTTGTGCCTTTGAGAGGGACTAATCTTGATTTGCTCAGTTGGGAGGAACTAGGAGTTAATGGATGTAAGTTGTTGAGAAGAATTTGTCTTGATATAAGGGAAAACTTTCTAACAATTAGAGGTGCCCCAAATGCATAATGGAGGCAGAGTTAGTGAGCTGTTCATAATTGTAGGAGACTACACTTGACTACTTGGCAGGCCTGTGATGAAAGGGATTCCTGCTCAGGCACAAGTTGGAGCATATAACTTCTGGGGTCCCTTCCAAATACAAGAGTCTACGATTTTATGATTCTAATACACCTTAATAGCATGCATGTAACCGTGCACAGGAGAGCTTAGAGAGAGTACCATGTCATCTCCACTATAGTCACTAGAGGGAGACAACGCCCAAGAGACCGTATGCTTTATGGCTAACAAATTAGCCACCACTGAATCTCGGCCTTTAGAATTTAAAATGGAGCTTTAAGATCATCAAATTCAACCCAACCCTTTCATTTTAGAGAAGAGAAAACTGAGCCCCATAAAGTTTAAGCAATTCACCCTAGATCACACACGGATGGTACTTTTAACAGCAGAGCTGGGATTTGAACCAGGTTCTGACTGCAAAACCAGAGCTGTTTCAACATCAGGATGACCAGTCCTTGTTTATAAAGGAATTTAAAATAGTATATTATTCCCTAGCATCTTTACATTACTACCGTTGCTCTTAAAAATAATTCTTTATGATATTTAGGATATCATGAAAAGTGAGAGAAGAGAGGGAAAGTCATACTAAAAAAATGTAAATGAGAATGAATTGGCAAAGAAATCTGATATGGCCTTAGAGAAGGAATGGCTGAAATAGTATTATGATACTTTGTGCATTGAAATTAATTAATTGAATTAGTTAAATGAAATTAATACAAGCAAGTTGTATTTTTCTTTTGGAGGGGGGAAGTCAGGGCAATTGGGGTTAAGTGACTTGCCCAAGGTCACACAGCTAGTAAGTATGTCAAGTGTCTGAGGCTGGATTTGAACTCAGGTGTTCCTGACTCCAGGGCCCAGTGCTCTACTCACTGGGCCACCTAGCTGCTCCTGATTGCTTATATTAATGTCACTGTTAAGTTTTTAATGTTCAAAAGGTTTTGTAATCAATTTGTTAGTTCCTTCCAATGATGCTGATCACAACTCATTCGTGTCAGCCTGTTTTGTGAAACTCTCATTAATGCCTTCCTGTACGTTCATCATAAGGAGTCCACCCAATTTGCTGAAAGACCTTGACTTTCCCTTGACATTTTGAGGATAGCAGTGGAACATTTAGGCTATCCACCAGCCATCCCCCGCACTTGGCATACTGACCAGGCCATCCTCTCTTTCAATTTTATAGTTTCCTGAAGAATTTTACTGTTGTTCTTTGAGTACCCTCACTTAGCACTAGCTAAGTGCTGGGAATACAAATATGAGCAAAAAGAAAGACAGTTCCTGCCCTCAAGAAGCTTATATTCTGACGTAGGAAGACAACCAAAGGGAGCCGAAAAATTGGGGATGGACAAAGAGTTTGGTAGAGGAAGTTCCATGAAGAGTCAGGAGGAGTACAGCCAGGAGGTGAATGAAAACAGAGTTGGCCCAGGTCTCCTCCTAAAAATGGCAGCTCTGGGAGGAACCAGTCAATCAGAGGGAGAGGCCTCAGGGACAAAGAGAAGTCCAAGGGTGGAGTAAACTTCCAAAGCAAAGTTCTTTTACTTCTATGGCATGAAGTAGAGAGTTGTGGAGAGTCAGCAGTGCAGACTGGAGAGTATTCTATTCCATGACCCAATGACATTCATATAGCAAAACTGCTTGAGTATTAGTATTAAAGAGACCTTTTCTATAATGGGAAGTGAGAACTATTTAAACAACTCATTGCAAATTTTAAATGTGAAATAGACAACAGAAGTCTTTAATTTTAAAAAATTCTATATTTTTAATATAGAACTCGTTATTTTTCTTCCCAACCCCTGTAATATTAAATAAATTGGGACTTTTTTTTACTGTTTTAGAATGCTAAATGAATCAAGTGTCTTTGATTGAGTCTTACTAGGTGCTAAACCCCAGGCCCACACCCTTTTACTACTAGGTGCAAAGCCCCAGGCTGGTTAGCAAACCAGTTTGCTAGTTTGAGAGAGGTGTGAAGCCCCCAGGGCCCTAAGGGGAGTTGCTAAGACCAGAATCAATAGTATATGCCTAAGTTCTGGTCACTCAGATGACATTTGATGATGTCTAAAGACTGTTTAAAAAGAGAGAACAGAGTTGTTTGCTGGGGGCTCTGAGCCACAGGAGGGGCACTCTGGGCCAGCTGTTGTTAAGAGCTCCCCAGCTTGTTAACCCAGATGTTGATGGTTTCTTGGTAACTATGAATTGTGATCTGGTCTGTTTATATTGTGTATGTTTCTAACTTGATTGTATTTGCTCTGAAGTTCAGATTGCTGGCTTTTCCTCCTGAACTAAGTGAGCTTTTATATATATATATATATATGTGTGTGTGTGTGTGTGTGTGTGTGTGTGTGTGTGTGTTGGATTGAAGTAAAATTGTTAACTCCTTAACATTACTTTCCTTAGTAAAGCAGATCAAAGGAATCTGTGCTAGCAGCATTCTTGTTGTTGGGCTTGTGTTGGTCTTTCACCCCCACAACAGCTGCTAGCCGAATTGTTGTTACAGCCCCTTCCTTCTTCCAAATTTCCACATTACAGGCAAGAGCACCACCATCTCTTCCCTCATGTGGGCTCATAACCTCAACCCTTCACTCTCACCTACTCAGCCCGCACGTCCAATCTGTTGCAAATCTTGTCATTTCCGTCTTCACCACATCTCTTGAATCCATATCCTTCTCTCTACTCACATAGCCTAGCCACCACTCTAGTTCAGGTCCCTACCACCTCTCACCTGGACTATTGCTATGGCCTTCTTCCTCATCTTCCTGCCTCTAGTCTCTCCACACTCAAATCCATCCTCCACTTGGTTGCCATGGTGATTTTTCTAGTGTGGATCTGGTCATGCCAGGATCGAATGTTAAGTCTTTTGCTTAGCATTTAAAGGCATTCACAAACAGAACCCTTACTATTTTTTCAGACCTATACACCCCTCCTCAAATTCTATGACCTGGCTACACTGGCCTACTTTGCCATTCCTGACACTCCATCTCCAGTCCAGGCCTTTGCACTGACTGTATGTACCCCACTCCTAGAATGTTCTACCTCCTTACATTTGCTTTAGTTTCCCTGGCTTCCTTCAAGATTCAGGTCAAATCTCACCTTTTCAAGGTGGCTTTTCCCAGTCCTCCCCAGCTGCTAATCTCTTGTCTTTTGAGATTATCTTCCATTTATTCTCTATATATCTTATGTGTACTGAGCTATTTACATAAGGTATTTTATTTACATATATTTACATGGGGTAACTTATTTTATTTAGTTCTCCCCACCAGAAGGCAAGCTTCTTGAAAACAGGGACTATTTTTGCTTTTTTAGTTTCCTAGGGATTAGCCCAGCACCTAATAATTACTAATAATAATTAAGCACTTAATAGTACTTTCTGATATTTGGTCGACTGAGCCAGTATTAGTCGGCAGTGTGGTATAGAGGAAAAAGTACTGGCTTATAAATCTCCATGTTGGAATTCTCTGGTCCTGCTTCCTGTACTTTCTGGACCCATGATCATCTTCTCTGAAACTCTGTTTACTGACTATCTGCTTTGGAAACCTCACAAAGTTTTTCAAGGGTTTTTTTTTTTGTGGCGGGGGGGATTGTGTTGGAAATCAAAGCACTTTTAAAATTGGAAAGCTCTATGTAAATGCTTCATTATTCCAGAAATCTGTGGTTTTGTTTATACCAACCTTAGGTTTTTATTGAAACAATAGACAGTATATTTTGATTTGCCATTTTATTGAGAGCTCTGGAGTAGCTGGGCTTCCTTTACTAAAGCATTTATGTAAATTTCTATGCTTGTAGATAGGCTGCATAAATCACAGGGGTTGGGCCACTGGCAGGCCACATTTTGGACAACCCTGGTGTATACCTTGCCCCAGTACAAATTTCCATCCCTCTGAGTCTTCATTCCTCCCCAGGCTGCATTCCTGACTCTCCTAGACCTCTACTGTGTTGCTGGGTGACTTCATCTCTTCCACTTTCCCCCTTGTCTGTTTACTTTTATATTTTGTCTTCCTCCATTAAAATGGAAGCTCCTTGAGGACAGAGACTTTCTGCTTATATTTGTAATCCCCAACACTTAGCACTTTGTAAATGCTTAATAAATGCTTGTTGATTTGTATCTAGAAGGTATAAAATGTATGTTTATGAAAGAAACAAAACTGCCCAGCATATATCAATCGACCAACAAGCATTTATTAAGCACCTACCATATTATATAGGCACCATGCTGGACTCTGAAGATTGTTGTTTGGGCATTTCAGAACTGTCAGATTCTTCATGATCTCATTTGGGTTTTTCTTGGCAAAGATACTGGAGCAGTTCGCCATTTCCTTCTCCAGCTCATTTGACAGAGGACACTGAGACTTGCCCAGGGTCACACAGTTGTTAAGTGTCTAAGGCTAGATTTGAATTCAGGAAGAAGGGCCTTCCTGACTCCAGGCCCAGCCTTCTGTCCACAATAGCACCTAGTTACAAAGAGATACATATATAAAGACCTTTCTACCACCCAACTGTGAGATATGCAAGATAATAGATGTAATTTCTGCAGGTGATTTTTTTTGTTTATTTGTTTTTACCAACTTTACCTGCACAATTTCATTTGAGACTTGCAGCAACTCTATAGGGTAAGGTAGGTATACCATGGGTATTATCATTCCCATTTTACAGATGAGGAAACTGAGGCTAAAAGGTTAAACCATTTGCCCATCGCACAGCTGATAAAGCTGAACCCAGATCTTTCTGACTCCTAATCTAGCCTTCTATGCATTAGACCACACCATGGGCTGTTATGTCTGAACAGAGTTGGAAGTTCTTATCTGTATGGAACCCACTAGCTTCTGTGGGCATAGCAGCTCTGCCACTTATATCAAGGGAACCCTCTGGAGCTCGGTGCTGGTTGGGGTAGCTCCTATGCACCAATTGCACAAAACACAGGACTTGCATGGAGTGCCTAGTAGCTGCTGTTATGGACCATGCAACTGAGCAGATCATAGGCTTTCGAGCTTGATGAAGCCTCAGAGACCATCAGCTCCAAACCACTCATTTTACAGGGCCACTGAGAGGAAGAGACTTGCCCAAGGTGACACAGGCAGGTAACAGTAATCACCAGAGACCAATTGACCAGATACAGGACCAAAGGGACCCAGAATCTTGAGAGACAGCAGCCTCCGAGAAGTGTAGGTGTCAGCTTGGAAAAGGGAATTGTGTGAGCCCTGGGAGGCTCTGGCACAGAAAATTTTAGGAAGTAAAAAAAGGTGAGAAACCACAATGTTATTTCTATATCCCTATTTACAGGAAAACAAGCTGTTTCTATTTTCTCAGCGAATATGGAAAATTCCTATTTCTCATGACTTTGAAGCAGTCCAGCGATCAATCGATAAATTAATCGATCGACATTTATTAAGCACCTACTATGTGCCAAGCACTGTGCTAAACACTAGGCATTCAAAAATAGGCAAAAGATAGCCCCTGCCTTCAAGGAGCTGGTGCTCTAATGAGGGAGACAACATGCAAAGAAATATATTCAAAACAAGCTTTGCACAGAATAAACAGGGAATAACAGAGTGAAGGCACTAGAATTAATTCGGCTTGGGGAAGGCTTTATGGGGTAAGGGAACACAAAGTGCCTCTTTCTAAATATTATCCTCATAGAACAAATCCCATACATTCACAATGCCCCCACCACCACCACCACCAAATCCCCTGCAAAGAACAGTAAAACACAATTATATGTGTGTCCCATGGCTGGAGACAGGAGGAGTCAACTGGCAGGACACGTACTTTTCTCTGAAACTGTCAAATAACAGCAACAAGGCATTGGCTCCCAGGAGACTTTCTTGCCCCTTTTCTTGTCACTACTTTGCTGTATGGCTTAGGACAAGCTACTTGTCCACTCTCAACCTCAGTTTCCCTCTCTATGAGAGGATTAAACTAAATGATCTCTAAGGATCTGTCCAGTTTTAAGGCTCAAAGAATCTATTCTGTTTTTGTTGGTTTTTTTTCTATTCAGTGGACGGAAGTCCCTGGATAGATTTCAGAGGATTTGTGAACTTGGATGGGGGAAAAATTACTTCTTTATTTTTACTAACTTGTGGTTTCCTTTGTAATCCTATGCATTTAATTTTGTGCACTTAAAAATATGATGATTAGAAGAGGTCCATAATCCCAGACTGTTGTCAGAGGAGTCTATAACGCATGCAAAACAGGTTAAGAACCCTTTGACAGAGAGAGAGAGAGAGAGAGAGAGAGGAGAGAGAGGAGAGAGAGAGAGAGAGGAGGAGGAGGAGGAGGAGGAGAGAGAGAGAGAGGAGAGAGAGGAGAGAAAGAGAGAGCTGATATAGAGAGAGAGGAGAAGAGGGGGAGAGAGAGAGAGAGGAGAGAGGGAGTGAGGGATGGAGAAAGAGAGATGGAGAGAGAGAGAGGAGACAAGAGAGAGGAGAGAAAGAGAGAGATGATATAGAGATAGAGAGAGAGAAGAAGAGAGAGAGAGAGAGAGAGAGAGAGAGGGTGGGAGGGGGTGGGAGAAGGAGAGAGAGAGAGAGAGAGAGAGAGAGAGAGAGAGAGAGAGAGAGAGAGAGAGAGAGGGAGAGAGAGAGAGGTGGAGAAAGAGAGATGGAGATAGAGAGGAGACAAGAGAGAGGAAGAGAGAGGGGAGAGAAAGAGAGAGAGATGAGACAGAGAGATGGAGAGAGAGAGAGAGAGAAAGAGGAGAGAGGAGAGAGATGGAGAGAGAGAGAGGCGACAAGAGAGAGGAGAAGAGAGAGGAGAAAAAGAGAGAGATGATATAGAGATAGAGAGAGAGAAGAAGAGAGAGAGGAGAGAGAGAGAGAGAGAGAGAGAGAGAGAGAGAGAGAGAGAGAGAGAGAGAGAGAACTATCAATAACTATAGATTACAGGATCAAGAATTAATCCCAAACCCACTGTCATAATAGCTTAGAATAATAATCTTCAAAGGTCATGTAGCTAATTAGTGACAGATTCCACACTTAAACCCAGATCTCTTTCAAACCAACCATAACTCTGACCATTCATCAAGGAACCAGAAATAGCTGGTGGTGTGGTGGATTGAGCACTGGGTCTGGAGTCAGGGAATCAAGAGGACCTGAGTTCAAATGTAGCCTCAGGTACTTTCGAGCTGTGTGATCTTGAGCAAGCCACTTAACCTCTGTTTACCTCAGTTTCTTCTATTGTAAAATGGGGGTGATAATAACACCTACCTCACAGGATTGTTTTGCGGATCAAGTGATATAATACTTGTAAAAAGAACTTAACACATTGCCTGACACATAGTAGGTGCTAAACAAATACTTATTCTCTTCCCTTGGTGGGAGCTGAATGCTCAGTCTTTGAATGTCCTAGCAAATTAATTAGCAAGAGGTTGCCACAAAGTGAATGCATAAATTCATTTATGAAAAGTCCTTCAATTTGCTACTAATTAGAGAAATGCAAATTAAAGCAATCCTGAGATCCCATCCCCAGCCATCAGAATGGCAAAGATGCTAAAAAATGAAAAATCTTACATGTTGGAGGCACTATGGGAAAATCATCATACTGATGCCCTGTTAGTGGACTTGCAAACAGGTACAACCATTCTGGAAAACAATTCAGAATTATGCCAAAAAGTTACTAAACAGTTTTGTATCCTTTGATACAACTCTATCACTGCTAGCTCTTTATCCAAAAGAGATCAAAGAAAGAGGAAAGAATCCTTTATGGACAAAAATATTTATAACAGCTCTTTCTGTGGTAGAAAAAACTGGACATTTAGAAGACATCAAATAGTTGAGGACTTGCTGAATAAGTTGTGGTCCACAAATGTGATGGAATACCATCAGGCTGTAAGAAACGAGGAAAGATCATCTCAAAGAAAGGTGGAAAGTCTTCCATGAACTGAGGCAGTGAAGTAATCAAAGTGTCTACAATAACGTCGATATGACGAGCGTGAAAATAGACTGATAAAGATGAAATGAGCAGAACCAGGAGAACAAGCTAATGATGATAATAACTAATAACTTTTACATGGGCAGCAAGGTGGCTCAGTGGATAGAGCTTTAGACTTGGGGTTAGGAAGACCTGGGTTCGAATCTCAACCTCAAGTGTTTATAAGCTGTGTGACCCTCAGCATGTCACTTAACCCATTAGAGAAGGAAATGGCAAACCACTCCAGCATCTTTGCAGAGGAAACTCTAAATGGCGTCACAAAGAGTTGGACAGGATTGAAAAACAACAATGATCCTCATAACAACCCTGCAAGGTAGGTGCTATCATTATCCCTATTTTACACATGAGGAAACTGAGGCAAGAAGGGGTTAAGGTATTTTCCCAGGGTCACATAGCTTTGTAAAAGCATGTAAGGCTGGATTTGAACTCAGGTATTCCTGATTGCAAGCCCAGCACTCCAGCTAGCTACCACACAAGTAACTTTGAAAGCTCTAAGACCTATGATCAATACAATGGCCATCTATGATTCCAGAGGACGGATAATAAAACATGCACGTTGAGCAGGTTTTATCACCATTACCAAGAGGTGATTGACTTAGGGTACAGAATGAGACAGATACATACATACATACACATATATATATAATATATTGTATATATACATACCTACATATATACACATGCATACATACATATGTATGTATACATACATATCTATACACATATACATAAAATATATTACGCATGTACATATATATATATATACACATATACATATATACTCCATACAGCCATTGAGGGAATTTGTTTTCCTTGAATGTATACATGTGTGTGCATGTGTGTGTGTGTGTGTGTGTATTTATTCATCTATCTATTTATTATCAGGAATTTGTTTTTCTTTTCTTTTTTAATGGGGTTGGCATGGGAGAGAGAGTAAGTAGATGTCTGCGAATTAAAAAATAGAGAGGTGGGAGGGAGTGCCACATATGTGAAATATTGCATGCACTTTCAGATGAAGTCTGAATGGTATTACTCATTTTACTTAATTGTTTTAGTTTGTTACAAGAAACTTCTCACAGAAATGAGATAACCTGTACATGTAATGTAAAAACAAAATGTGTCAATAATTTTTTAAAAGAAATTCAAAAATCCAGAAAAAAGGTGCTTACAATGTGCCAAGTACTGTGCTGAGTGGTAAGGCTAGAAATAGCAAAGTAAGACGGCACTCAGTCTCACATTCTGATTGGGGAGATAACACATAAAGGTTTCAGCTGCAAGTCAGATGGAAAAGCCCAGCAGTTCTTAGGGTACAGCAGCAAAGCCAACACTAATGCATCTTCTTTAATGTAATTTCTCTGCACAGAATCGAGTCAGTTTCTTTTACTGTGTTGCTCGATAATGCCAGGGACTTTGTTGGTGAGAACTTTCTTTTCCCCATCTTCAGTTGTTGTGGCTACTGAAAAGATGGGGGTTGCAGCACCTGCAGGGGAAGTGGCCAGGTTGCATGCTCAAAAAGATCCCTCCCATGAACCATGGTTGGAGAGATCAGGCTGGAAGCAGGGGTAGTGGCCTAGGGCAGGGGGTGGGGAGGAGTACTGCTGCCCCTAGGGCTTCTGGATTTGATGGCCCATTGGGGGCAAGTTGGTCTACAGCCAGTGTTAGTGGTTACAAAGATTGTGGGTCCTTTCTCCACCAGCATTGCTTCTCTCAATCACAGCCACAAGAGCTGAGATGGAAACAGGGCTGGTGTTCTGGAGTCACTACAATTCCTGGGTTCTTAGGCTCAGTTGTATCTTCCAGGTTCTAAGGAGAGGTTTGACCCACCTAGAACATCCTGTCTCTCCCTTCAGATGCCTTGTTGCTTCCTCAAAGTTGGCTTGTACTCCCCACCCTTTTATGTCTTTGTCTCTTACCTCCATTGTCCTCCTCCCATCTACCTGCAGATAGATCATAGCCATCCTTCAAGACCTAACCAAATTGTAGCTCTTCCAAGAAGAATAAAGTCACTTGACCAGATCCTGCAGACCAGAAACCACATTTGTTTGAAATATCCAGATAAGTGGGGAAAAGGCTAGAGAGGGGACATTTCAGCTAAATGAGTAATAGGAATTATCTCAAGTCTCTGCTTCACTTTGCATGTGAGAAAATGTGGTTTGAAAATTGTCGTAAAATGATAAAACAGATTTTAGGATCATCATATCATTAGATCTAGGCCCAAGGAGACCTTAGAGATAATCTAATCCAACCTCTCCATTTTATAGAAGAGAAAATTTATTAAACACTATGTAGCAATTACCTTGGTACCTCACTATAGGTTAAGTACTTCATTTTATTTTCTTTTAATTTTAAAAATATTTTTTCATTAATTTTATTTTTTATTTATTTTATTTTGTATTTATGGAATAAAATAATCATTTTCATAACAGTCTAATAAAAAAGATAATTGCACATAAAATTGCAAATCTATTTACAACTTGCTATTCCTTTTCAACATACAACAAAGTTAGGATGTAATTTTTTTTTCTTTTTATTTCTTCCTTCCCTCCCCCTAGAGACGGCCACCATTAGACATAAATAGGTGTTTGTATGTGTGTGTATGTGTGTATACATAAATATACATATACATACACGTATACACAATATATACACATATACATATGTATGTACATATACATAAAATTACTCTATACATACTTCTATTTATCAGTTTTACACAGAATTCTGTCAGTCATGGGTGCCATAGAAGAAAATTTCGCTGCTAAAGTATCCCTCCCCAGTAAAAAAAAAATCACTGTAAGGGCTTCAGAGTAGGCAGTAAAGACTGCAAAAAATTTTAGCTCTGATTCAAAAGATTGCTCTTGAACTATGGTTGCTGGTCCCCTGTAATATTACTTCCACTTCCACTTCCTTTTCTTGCTTCTCATTAACTTTGTCCAAATGGTCACAGTACTTACAACACGTATCACCTCTTAGCAACTGATATTACCCTCGAAAGGATAGCCCACAAAAACCTCCTTGATCCATAGTATAACTGGTTACCTTCCCAGACCAAACCACAAAAGCACATTTAGCTCATGATATAGCTGGCCAAACCAGTAGGCTGGCCCACAAAATTCTCCACACAGTGTCTCTGGATTACCTAACCAGATTCAGAGACCAGATTCAATCTTAGGGATACCCTGCAAAAGCCATATAATTCTTTGGCTCATTTTGCCACCATCAATAATTTTATCTAATAACTTCAGAATGTAGCTATGTCCAGGTTGCCAAAGGTGTTGGTAAAAGGGTCTCTAGTTCCCATATATGCACTCAAGAAAATTATACATATCAAGTACAAGATATCTTTTATCTCACTTCACAGAATATATGAAACTATACTCAGGATACACAGTAGCCTATAAACAGTCGATATCTTTCTTCTACTCCTTTTCGTTGAATCCTACTTCTTTCATCCCACCCCCAGGAACCTATATAGACCGAGAGGCTCATGGTACTGCCATAAAGGCTTGGAGTACTCTCAAAAAGAAGATGAATTTAAGGCTAGTAGTATACAGTTCCATGTGAAATTATCTTTTTTATTATACTGTTATAAAAGTGTTTATTTTGTTCCATAAATTAAAAATAAAATTAATAAATAAAATATTTTTTAAATTAAAAGAAAAGAAAATGGGTTAACTTAACCTCACTTAACCTATGGTGAGGTACCAACCCTGTAATATCTGGTGATCCCTGCTCTAAGAGTTGGCCTCCAGATTTATAGCACTACCCTTGGCAGCTAGGTGGCACAGCAGATAGAGCACCAGGCTTGGAATCAGGAACACTCTCATCTTCCTCAGTTCAAATCCATCCCCAGGTGCTTCCTAGCTATGTGACCCTGTTTGCCTCAGCTTCCCCATCTGTAAAAATGAACTAGAAAAGGAAATGGAAAACTGCTCCAGTATCTTTCTCAAGAACACCCCAAATGGTGTCAAGAGTCAGATATGACTGAAAAATGACAAAAAGACTTGAACTTTCCTTGGAAGGGAAATAGATTTGGAGTTTCTAAAGAAGTAATTTCTTTTGCCATTGGACCTGCACCAACCAAATGAGGCAGAAGCCAAAGTTCAGTTTTTTATACCTTCATATCAAGGCTTAGGACCCTTCCTGCCCTTCCAACTCCAATGAAAGCAACAAGCCAGATCTGTAGTGGAAGAACCTGGCCTTCCTGCACAAGACTTGGGCTTCAGGAATTCTCCTTCCTTGGCCCTCTCCAAGGCTGCCATACCTTGATCTTAGAGGTTATGTCATTACCCTGGCTAGAGTTGAGAGCTTAAGTCAGGGAACTCTCCCCTTCTCTATGCAGAATGCTCAACCCTAGGATTCCATCCTTTCCTAGGGCCATGTTGAGATACTCTAGTGCTGTTTGTCACTGCCACTTCTTGGATTGAATAGGTGAAAGACTATACCAGAAGGCTGGGATGCATAGGTTTCTTACCCCATCCCTAAGACTTGAACTCAGTTCTGCTCTTAAGTATCTTTTTTTAAATATATTCTCAACTGCCTCTTTTCTCTTTCCCTCTCCTCCCCCTCCTCCTCCATTTCTTCTTCTTTTCTTCTTCTTCTTCTTCTTCTTCTTCTTCTTCTTCTTCTTCTTCTTCTTCTTCTTCTTCTGCTTCTGCTTCTGCTTCTTCTTCTGCTTCTTCTCTCTCTCTCTCTCTCTCTCTCTCTCTCTCTCTGTTTCTCTCCGTCTCTCTCACTCTCTCTCTCTCTCTCTCATCAGCCTCTGATCAGACCTGTTAGCTCCTTGAGAACAGGAACTTTTCTTTTATTTGTTTCCCCAGCATTTGCCTGGCACATAGAAGGTGCTTAATAGATGCTTTTTTACTTAATGACTCAATCTGTTAATACCATGGAAATAAGCCTGCATCTCCTTTTATAGATCCAGCCCAAAAAGTAAGTGAGCTGACAAGTCAAGGCAGATCCAGTCAATGTTCACAGTTAGTCAGAGAGAGCCAGTCAATGAAGCATTTATTAATGTGCCAGGCATTGTGCTAAGCACTGAGGATACAAAAAGGCAAAAAGATAGAAGAAGGAGCTCACAGGCCAATATGGAAGATCCATTTAAACAACTAGGTACAAAAAGGTACAGAATCTATCAGAGATACTCCAAGAGGGAAGGCACTAAGATTAAGGAGGGCCAAAAAAGATTCCTTCAGAAGGAAAGATTTAACTGAGATATGGAGGAAACCAATGGAGCCAGAAGGCAGAGATGGGGAGGGAAAGAATCCCATCAATGGGAGACAGCCAATGAAGAGACTCAGAATAGGAGATGGAGTATCTCGTTTAAGGAATAGCATGGAGACCAGTGTTACTGAATCCCAGAGCATATGGGAGTGGGAGTAGAGTAAGATGTAACAATACTGGAAATGTAGAAAGGGCAGGTTATGGAGGACTTTATAAACCAAACAGAAGATTTTCTATTTGATTCTAGAGGTAATAGGGAGCCATAGAAGTTGATTGAATAGGGAAGTAGGGGTGGGTGATGAGTTCACTCCTGAACTTTAGGATGATCAATTTGCCAGGTAAGTGAAGGACAGACTGGGATGGAGAGAGATCTGAAGCATGTAAACTAACCATCCCCTATGTCTGGGACTTCATCATTCATCCTAAGTGAAGTGTGTTTACACCTACAAATACTCAGATCCAGGAAGTATCCTCAGTTCAAAGAAGGTCAACAAGGTGTTAATGGGCATGTCCACACCCTCTTTAGGGAGATACAAGTGTTCACCTCTTAGAAATCTCATCAAACTAATCAACTCTCAGCAGCAGCAGTATAACTATGAATATGATATTCCGGAAGGAAAAGAGCTGAGATTACAACCAAGAATAACCTACTCAGCAAAACTGAGAATAGTCTTTCAAGGGGGAAAAGATGAATATTTAATGAAATAGAGGACTTTCAAGCATTCCTGATGAAAAGACCAGAGCTGAACAAGAAATTTGCTATAGCAATAAGACAAGAAAAAAATGAAGGAATAAAAATAGGCAATAAGGAAACAAAACTATCACTCTGTGCAGATGATATGATGCTATATTTAGGGAACCCTAGAGACTCAATTAAAAAAACTAGTTGAAATAGTCAATAATATCATCAAAGCTGCAGAATATAAAACCCACATAAATCATCAGTATTTCTATATACTACCAATAAGACCCAGCAGGAAGAGATAGCAAGAGAAATTCCATTTAAAATAACTGCAGACAATATAAAATACTTGTGAATCTACCTGCCAGACAAACTCAGGGATTATATGAACACAACTACGAAACACTTTCCATTGAATAGAGACAGAGTGAGACAACTGGAGAAGTATTAATTACTTATGGGTAGGCTTAGACAAAAAAAAATAAAAAATGATAATTCTACCTAAATTAATTTGCTTATTCAGTGCCATACCAATGAAACCACCAAAGAACTATTTTATAGAGCTAAATAAAATAGTAACAAAATTCATCTGGAAGAACAAAAGGTCAAGAATATCACGGGAATCAATGCGAAAAGTGTTAAGGAAGGCAGACTAACGGTTTCAGATTTAAAATTATATTACAAAGTGGTAATCATCAAAATCTGGTTCGAAGAAATAGAGTGGTGGATCAGTGGAATAGATTAGGTACACAGTACACAGTAGGAAATGACCATACTGATCTAGTGTTAGATAATTATTTTCTTCTGTGAGCTCTGGTACCTCTTTTTCCATTTGGCTAATTCTATTTTTCAGGTGTTATTTTCTTAAATATTTTTGTGCCCCTTTTACCAACCTGTTAATTTTCTTTTAATGATTTTCTTCTTTTGCTTTCATTTATTTACCTAATTTTCCTTCTATCATTCTTATTTGATTTTGAAAATCATTTTTTCTCTCTTCTAGGAATTACTATTGGGTTTGTGTCCAATTCAGTTTTCTTTTTCCTTTGAGGCTTTGCTTGTAGCTGTTTTGATTTCATTGTCTTCTGAGTTTGTGTCTTAATGTTCCCTGTCACCATAATAGTTTTTATGGTCAGGTGCTTTTTTGTTATTGTTTGCTCATTTTCCCACCACACTATTTCTTGATTTGGATCTTTATGTTAATGTTGGGCTCTGTTCCCAGTATGGGGCAGGGGGAGGGGGTGGAGTCAGGCTCAAACTTCAGGTGTTTTCACACAGCTGTTTTCAGAACTAGGTCTGGGCATTTGGAATTTTTTGGTGCTTAAAAAGTGGTGTGATCTGGGGGGAGGTGTGGGCACTGCTCCCTTGGTCTGCAATTTGGTCCTTACCCAGGAAAGGCCCCTGATCTCTTGGAATGAAATGATACTATTCCTTAGGGTCTCTGATCCCTTGGAGTTGCCAAACAACATCTGATCTCATGTCCAGTGCTTGCACAGGGGTCCCCTGTAATCTCTTTCTGACCAATTTCCAGTTCACTTAACCATCTTGTTTTGAGAGCTCCTAAAGCTGCTGCTGCTTCTGTTACTACCATGTCCCACTGGTGTTTCATCCATGTGGGTTCCAGGCCAGACTTTTCTCTCCTTGTCACAGATCTCTCTTTCTGACCTCCTATGTTGCCTTGGGTTACAAGAATGTCTCACTGACCTTTTGTTGGCTCTGCCACTGCAGAATTCAATGTGGGACATTATTTTAAAGTTGTGTGAAGGGGAATGTTGGGAGAGCTCAGCTTTCTCCACTCCATCATCTTGGCTCTATCCCCAGAACTCTGTGACTTTTTCCATAGCTCTTTGAACATCAGAATCGACCATACTAATAGGCATCCATGTAACTGGGTGACAGGGGTGGGCCTGGCTATGGGATCCATCAGGAATGAGTCTGAGAGCTGTGAAGGATCTTGTGAATCATGCAGACTGATCCTGTCATTTTCAGACCATGGAACTGAGGTCCATATGGAACTGAGAAGGGAGTGACTTGCCTGAGGTCATCGAGGTGGTATATCTTCCAAAGGACTTCACATTTTGTCACTAGGCTGTGTGGAAGGGAGGAAGTTATAACCAGAGTATATAGAAAACATCAAAGGTTTCATGTGTGCCACCAAAGGAAGGATGCCCCCCCACCCCATGCACCTGTCCCACTATAGAAGGAAGCGGAGAAACCCACACACACCTGGAGCCCTGCTTGGTACTCAGCCTAGACAGCTGTGGACTTTCCATTGCCTACAGCTGGATGTGCATGTGATCACTGCCTGGGCTGCTTTGAATGTTTAAGCACCTCACATAGATCTTCATTCACTAACTCAACAAGAATCTTTTGAACTCCTACTATGTGCAAGAAAGACCCTATGCTAGGCTATAAGGGATACAGAGAGGAATAAGACATGGTTCCTTTCCTCAAGGAATTGCTAGTCAAGTTGGAGAGACAAAGAGAAGTAGAAGAAGAGTCAATTTATGAAAATCCCTAATCATGGTGGAAAGAAGAGGAATGAGCATTACAATGTCCGGAGAAATGTGCCTCCACCATTGCCAAACTGAGTGATGGATCAATCCACATCCCCAGTGGCAGTTCAGGTGTAGACTTGTGCCTTATTCTGCATAGGCTCAGTCTACACACATCCCACTGTGCAACCACAACTATTGTCTTGGAAGCAAATAAGTCATAAGCTCATGGAATATGAGAGCTAGAAGGGCTTTTAGGGATCCTGTAGTATTAGCCCCTCATTTTTCAGATGAGGAATCTAAGGCCCACAGAGAAGTGATTCACCCAGTGTCACATGGGAAATCAATAGCAAAGCTATGGTTCAAACCCTGGTCTTCTGATTCCAAGTCTAGCCATACGTTTGTACCTTGGACTAAAAGGCCTTACCCAAGAATGGGGAATGGGAGACGGAAAAGGAATAATATGCTGTATAGTAGAAAGAACAGTGGACAATGAGTCAAGCTTCCAGTCTAGGCTATGCCACATTCTACCTAGGTCACCATGAGTGACCTCAGTGCCCCGCTCTGAGCTTGTATAAAATAAAGGGGGAGGATTAGATGACCTCTAAGGTCCTTTCCAGCCTGAAACCTTGTTACCCTATGACCACATAATAAAAATGTCATATTATCTGCTGAGAAGAACCATAGAAAGAGGGAGAGAGTGAAAGGTCCAGTCATAGAGGTGAGAGTACTTTCTCTCTCACATCCCCAATTTGGTTTCTTCGGATGATGAATACTGAGAAAAGAGGTAATGACTAGTCAAGTCATATTTCTCCTTTGAGGGACAAAGGGTTTCCTTTCTCTTCTCTCTACTTCCACCCTGGCAGTTTATCACATCTCCATCTCCTAATGAGTCTTCCTTCTGAAATTAGCTCCCATTTGTTCAGGCTGTTTCTTGTATGTACATGGTCGTTGGCATGTTATGAACTCCATGGTGGCACAGACTTCTTTGTCTTTCTTTATATCCCCAGTGCTTGGCACAGTGACACATAGCAAGTGCTTAATAAATGCTTGTTGTTGTTAGCAAAAGCAACTGCTTAATCAGCCTCGACACACCAAATTTCATCCCATCTGAGCCCCAGCTAACTACTGCAGAATTCCCCCCTCCCCTTTATCTAGTGCTTTTTGGTTTGTAAAGTATTTTATATATCATAACACATTTGATCCTCACAACAACCTTGTTAGATAAGTATAATTGTTATGCCCGTTTTACAGATGACCTAACCAAGGCTCAGAGAGGTTAAGTGATGGCTAGATAGTATCCAAGATGGAATTTGAATTCTGACTCCAAGCGCCACACTCTATCTACAACACATCAACATGGCACCCCCTGCCTATGTCTAGGAAGTTACTTTGTACAAACCCAGAAGCATCAGCAGCACAGTAACGTATGATAGGAACATGCCAGTCCACAACTTTCTACTTTAGCCGTGAGCCAGGACCATTCCCAGGGTCAATGCAACTTAGAATCCTTGTGACATAGAGTGTTGGAATTGAAGGGTCATCAAAGCCAGCTTCCTTAAGAAGACCTGAGTTCAGATGCTATCTGCTTATTGGCTGAGTGACAGTGGGCAAGTTATAATGTTTCTTTACCAGTAAAATGAGGGGACTCATTGAACTCAATGACCTCTAGAGTCCTTTCCTGTTCACAATCAACAATCTAAGATTTGGAATCAAAGAATTTAATAAAGTATCTCATGCTGTTCTTATGAACAAGAGAGATAGGAGGTAGATGACAAGAGAGTCTGATGATTAAGATCAAAGAGATGTCAGTAATAGGTTGGTGTCACCTTGTACCTGGATTAAAGGAACATGTGACAAGATGATCAAATTCACAGGTGGTGCAGAGCTATGAAGAATAACTACAAACACATGGATATCACAGAATTAGGACTCAAAAAGATCTTTACAAGCTAGAACATTGGGCCAAATCTAGTAAGATGAAACACTGGGTATCCCAAAATGATTAGCACAGTTTTAAACCTTAATAGCTTAAAATGCACCAAGATTTTTAGAACACTCTATGCTGAAATACATATAATGGCTTACATGGGGATTCAAAAAATCCACCTTACAAGCACGAAATAAAGGGTGTGGGATGAGACAGCTGCTCATCCGCAAAGGGCTTAGGGTTATAGAGGATGTTGAGGTCATCATGAGTCAACAAATTGACTTGACACTCCCAAAGACCTAATACAGCTTAGTCTACATAAAGAGAGGCTTCGTGGACGGAACTAGGGAGAGGATCATGCTGCTGGTCAGACCAAGCCTGGAGTTCTGTGTTCAACTCTAGATGCCGCATCTTAGGAAGGACGTTGATAATTTACAGAGTGCCCAGAGGAGGGCAACCAGGAGAGTGAAGGGTCTCCGTATCATGCCGTATAAGAATCAATGGAGAGAAATGCGTTTATTTAGTCTCAGTTAGAGAAGGCTAGGGGGTGGATGAGATAGCTGTCTTCTAGTATTGAAAGGGTTTCAGGTAAAAGAAGAATTGTATTTATCCTCCCTGACCACAGGGGGCAGCTTTGGTTACATGTAAGCTCATAGTATGTTCATTTGTGGTTTTTGTATCCCTAGACTTGATGTCTTATAGACAACAGGCACTTGACATTTGTTGAATTACATTTAATTGTTGGTTGTGTGGACAAAGGATGGACGTTGCAAATAGGCAACTTTAGGCTTCATGCAAAGTAGACCTGTACAACATACTTCCCGTGAGCCACTTATGGCCTGCCAAAGGATTTCAGGTGGTTGTCACATGAAACATAGCAACCAACCATCTTCATTCTGTCTCTAGTCAGGCAGTCCGTATGTTGTGCAGGCCTGATGTAAAGAACCACTTCCTAACAAGAGCATATGGAATATTGTACAGTGCCTGGCATACAGTAGGCACTTAATAAATGCTTGTTGAATGATGAACACCTCACTTCAAGTTTTCAGGCAAAGGCTGGGAGACTACTTTTAGAAGATACTGTACAAAGATTTCTTGTTCAGATACTGGCGGGAATAGATGGCCTCTAAGGTCCCTCCAACTCTGTGGTTCTGTGAATTTCTGATTAGATGGTGTCTAAGATATTGTCCAGCTCTGAGTCTATGTGTTTTAGATTTCCCACAGACTCTAGGAAACTATAATACACAACATTACGTGATAAATTTCTGAGAGTGGTATGAACCATGATCTAAGGTAAAGGGTCATTACTAACTGAGTGAGAAGAGGGACAGCTTTCTAAAACTGGAATTGGAGTTGGGGTTTCAATGGCAGGCAGGAATTCAACAAGCAAAAGCAGGGTAGGTAATCATAGCACAAGTTATGGTAGCTCATAGGCAGGAGAGACTACTTCTGGCCAGACAGATCAAGGAAGACTTAACAGAGGAGATGGCATTTGAAATGGGCCTTGAGAAATGGGATAGGAATTAAATGGGAAAAACCTGGATGTCTAGAAATCAGGCATTGCATATGATCAATGCAGTATTTTCTACAATTTGTCTTTTGTTACCTCCTGTGTGGTTGTGAGTCCTTTGCGTTGAAGGCATGAAATTGAAAAGGCTTTGTGCAAACAAAATCAGCGCAACTAGAATGAAAAGGGATGTGGTCAACTGGGAGAAATTTTTGAAGCAAATATCTCTGATAAGGGTCTGATATTCAAGACATGGAAACAACTAATACAAATATGCGTGGATAAGACCAAGAACCATTTCCCAACAAAGAAATGGCCAAAGGATGTAGCAACAATAATAATAATAGCTAGTATTTCTATAGTACCTAGTATGTGCCAGGTACTATGCAAAATATTTTACAAATGTTACCTCATCTGATCTTCACAACACCTTGGGAGGTAGTGCTATTATCATCATCCCCATTTTTAGTTAAAGAAATAGAGATTTTTCATAATAATAATAGCTAACATTTATGTAGTATTTATTAGGTATCAGACATTATGCTAAGCACTTCACAACTATTGTCTCATTTGGTCCTCACAATGACCCTACAGAGTAAGTGCTATTATTATCCCCATTTTACAGATGAGGAAACTGAAGCCAACAGAGTTTAAGTGACTTGCCCAGGATCACACAGCTAGTAAATACGTAAGGCTAGATTTGAACTCAGTTCTTTCTGACTCCAGGCCCAGCACTCTATCCACAGAACCACCTACTACAAGTACTCAAAAGAAATATTGCAAACTATTAACAATCATATAAAAAATTGCTCCAAATCACTAACAAGAGAAATGCAAATTAGAAAAATTCAACCTCACACACAAAGAATTTGCGAAGATGAGAAAAAGACGTGAATAATCAAAATCAGATGGATTGTGGAAATACAGGAACATTAATGATTGTTAATGGAACTGAATTGCACAAATAGCCTTGAAGGCAATTTGGAATTATTCAAATAAAGTGATTAAAATGTCCAACCCTGGCAGAACCCATGAAATAGCAGAGGGAAGCAGGGCTCCAGCCCAGGACAGCCTGGATGGTCGCTGGGTAAAGTCTAACACACGGAGCTGGGAATGGAGTGGAGCAGAGCCCAGCATGGGCTGAGGCAGGACCAACCAGACCAGGAGCTGGGCTAAACAGGCCCTAGAACCCCAAATCAGTGAGCTGTGGCGGTTACCAGACTTCTCAACCCACAAACACCAAAGACAACAGAGAAGGTTAGTGGGAAAAGACTGCTGGGACTGAGTTTGCGGTTTGGCCACCACCCTGGGGGCAGTGGAGGTGGTGCAGTTACAGAACTACAGCTGCAGTTGCTTCTGGCCCCAGGCCCACCTGGTATGAGGAATTAAGTGGCAGATCAGAGCAGGAGTACAGGTTGGTGGTTCTTGGGAGAGGAGGAGCACTGCTGTGGCAGAGCTTGGTATGTAGAAAAAGCTCTGAAAAGAACAGCACAGCCCCTCAAGCTTGGAACAAAGTACTCTATACTCTACAAGCAGTCATACCGCAACAAAAAACTCAAGAGTCAAGTAGTTAGCTGGGAACATGGTCAGGCAGCAAAAATGGACTCAGATTCAGACTCAGACTTTGGAATCTTTCTTTGGTAACAAAGAAGACCAAAACATACAGTCAGAAGAAGTCAACAAAGTCAAAGAGCCTACATCAAAAGCCTACAAGAAAAACATGAACTGGTCTCAGGCCATGGAAGAGCTCAAAAACGATTTGGAAAAGCAAGTTAGAGAAGTAGAGGAAAAATTGGGAAGAGAAATGAGAGTGATGTGAGAAAACCATGAAAAACAAGTCAATGTCTGGCTAAAGGGGACCCAAAAATACTGAAGAAAATAACACCTTAAAAATAGACTAACTTAAATGGCAAAAGAGCTCCAAAAAGCCAATGAGGAGAAGAATGCCTTGAAAGGCAGAATTAGCCAAATGGAAAAAGAGGTCCAAAAGACCACTGAAGAAAATTCTACCTTAAAAATTAGATTGGAGCAAGTGGAAGCTAGTGACTTTACTTTATGAGAAATCAAGATATTATAAAATGGAACCAAAGGAATGAAAAAATGGAAGACAATGTGAAATATCTCATTGGAAAAACCACTGACCTGGAAAACAGATCCAGGAGAGATCATTTAAAAATTATTGGACTACCTGAAAGCCATGATCAAAAAAGAGCCTAGATATCATCTTTCAAGAAATTATCAAAGAAAACTGCCCTGATATTCTAGCGTCAGAGGGTAAAATAGAAATTGAAAGAATCCACAGATTGCCTCCTGAAAAAGATCCCAAAAAGAAAACTCCTAGGAACATTGTTGCCAAATTCCAGAGCTCCCAGATCAGGGAGAAAATACTGCAAGCAGCCAGAAAGAAACAATTTGAGTATTGTGGAAACACAATCAGGATAATACAAGATCTAGCAGCTTCTACATTAAGGGATCGAAGGGCTTGGAATATGATATTCCAGAGGTCAATGGAGCTAGGATTAAAACCAAGAATCATCTACCCAGCAAAACTGAGCATCATGCTCCAAGGTAAAATATGGATTTTCAATAAAATAGAGGACTTTCAAGCTTTCTCAGTGAAAAGACCAGAGCTGAATAGAAAATTTGACTTTCAGACACAAGAATCAAGAGAAGCATGAAAAGGCAAATAAGAAAGAGAAATCATAAGGGACTTACTAAAGTTGAACTGTTTTGTTTACATTCCTACATGGAAAGATGATGCGTATAATTCATGAGACCTCAGTATTAGAGTACCTGAAGGGAATACATATATATATAGACAGAGGGCACAGGTTGAGTTGAATATGAAGGGATGACATCTAAAAAACATCAAATTAAGGGATGAGAGAGGAATATATTGAGAGAGTGAGAAAGGGAGGGATAGAATGGGGTAAATTATCTCACATAAAAGTGGCAAGAAAAAATAGTTATGTAGGAAGGGAAGATGGGGCAGGTGAGGGGGAATGAGTGAATCTTGCTCTCATCAGATTTGACCTGAGGAGGAAATAACATACACACTCAATTGGGTATCTTACCCCACAGGAAAGAAGGAGGAAGGACATAAAAAAGGGGGGACAATAGAAGGGAGGGCAGATAGGGGGAGGAGGTAATCAAAAGCAAACACTTTCAAAAAGGGACAGGGTCAAGGGAGAAATTTGAACAAAGGGGGATAGGAGCAAAGGGGAAGGAGCAAAATATAGTTAGTCTTTTACAACATGAGTATTGTGGAAAGGTTTTACATAATGATACACATGTGGCCTATGTTGAATTCTTCTTAGGGAGGGTGGATGGGGAGGGAAAAGGGGAGAGAATTTGGAACTCCAAGTTTTAAAAGCAGATGTTCAAAAAAATGTTTGCCTGCAACTAGGAAATAAGATATACAGGCAACGGGGCATAGAAATCTATCTTCCCCTACAAGAAAGTAAGGGAAAAAGGGATGGGGGGAGTGGGGTCACAGGAGGGAGGGCTGACTGGGGAAATGGGGTAATCAGAATATATGCCATCTTGGAGTGGGGGGGAAGGTAGAAATGAGGAGAAAATTTGTAATTCAAAATCTTGTGAAAATCAATGCTGAAAACTAAAAATATTAAATAAATAAAAGATCAGAGAAAAAAAATGTTCAGCCCTTTGACCTAGAGATGTCATGTTGCTCAAATACCTCAAGGAGGTCAAAGCTAAAAAGATTGCATACACAATAAAACATTGATTGCATTATTTTTTGTCATAGTAAAGAAATACAATCAAATTAGGTGCCCCTCAGTTGGGAATGGCTAAAGGAGTTGTGGCACATGAAAGCAATGGAAATTGCTACATTATGAGAAATGACAAATATAGTGGATACTGAGAAACATGGGAAGATTTATGAATTGTTACAAAGTGAAGTAAATAGGACCAAGGGAAAAATGTAACCAATGACCACAACAACATAAATAACACCATCATCAACAACAATGATACTCAATATGGTGAATAATGGTGAATAATGACCAAGCGTCCTAAGAAGATAGGAGAAGGCCCCTCCTGCCTTTCTTTGAAGAAGTGTGGGACTATGACTGTGAAACTCTGTATACTTGGTTGATGTGTTGATTAATTTTGCTTTTTTGATTATTTTGATTTTATTTTTATTTAACAATGAATTCTAAGTCAATATTTAATATTGATTCTTTTTTCTTTTTTTTAAGGAAAGGCTTTTTGGGAGGAGAAGGGGAGAGATGTATGTTGCATAATGTAGGAAATACAAGAATGGGAGATATCAATTAAAAAATTTAAACAACAACAATAACAAAAAAGAAAGCTCCCTCTTGACTCCCAGAGGAAGTATCCAGTGGGTTATCCCCGACTCCCTCCCTTCTTCAGAACTCTGCTTCCTAGAATTCTCTTTCCCCTGTTAGGGCATGTTAACCACATAGAAAGTATAATCCAGGCCATTTTTGAGGCTACGAAGACCATTGGGTAGAACTCAACTTGCATGTTTGTTTTATTTTTTTCCTCCTTTTAATACCATTACAAATGCTTTTCTTGTGTAGCAGATGTGCCCTTCCAGGCAAGCTACTAAACAGTAGAGCATCAGGAGAATGTGTCCCCCATTATTCTATGAGAATTATACATTTCACACTGACTCACGGTCTCATTGGAAATGCTCGAAACCAGAAGCACATCTTAAACCAACTTCTTATATAACTAAATTCCTTCTTCCTTTAAATGTGGTCAGAGTTTTCTAGCTCTTGCTAGGCAGCTTTCAGCCCTTCTGGTTTTGATGTGTGTCTTCTGTCCCTGAAAGAGGAAATGGTCAGAAAGCCTCAGGGATTTGGCATTGGCATAAATGCAGATGTTGGTGGCTGCTGTCTGAATGTTGGTGTAGGAAGGAGTGAAAGATCTGGGTGCCCCTAAAGTGGGGACACAGTATATAGCAAAGGTATAAAAATCATAAGTTTGCAACAGACCCCGAAATAAGACTTCCACATTGAATAGGTCTGCACTAACTAGAAACACAGTTCCTTTTACCAGTATGTTCTGTGTTGTATATGTTCTAGTATGGAGAGAGCATGGAAAACATTGGTCAGTTATTCTACCACTGTTTACTGAGCACGAATACAGATGGGCCGAAAAAGCAGTAGGTAACGAATTAGAAAATCTGGATTCTGGTTAGCACCAATCTTCACTGGGTGTCCCTAAGCAAGTCACTTCTCTCTGAGCTTCGGTTTTTCTCATATGTAAATGAAAGGGTTAGGTAGGAGGCATAGTGGATAGAGTATTGGAGCCAGGAGGATCTGAGTTCAAATGCGGCTTCAAACACTTAGTACCTGTGTGACCCTGGGCAAGTCACCTAACCCTGTTTGCCTTAGTTCCCCATCTGTAAAATGAGGTGGAGAAGGAAAGGGCAAACCACTCCAGTATCTCTTCCAAGAAAACCCCAAATGGGATCATGGAGAGATGGATGTGACTCACATCATTCAACAACAAAAATAAAAACATGAAACTAGATGATATGCAAGGCTTTTTCCATCCCTAAATCCTGGGATCTTACTAGGATAATAAGTACTAGAAAGATAAGAGAAAATAGGGCAGCTTCAGTTCTATGTAGGTAGAATAATCTAGTTGGGAAGATAAGCAACACATCACCCAACTTTGACATTCAGATTCCGGGAATCCATATAGGTTCATAATCTACTCAAGTTTATAAGCCTTCATTTCTGCCTCTCACCCCCACCCCAGCTGAGCAAGACTAAAATCTACACATGACATCATAGCAAAATAAAGGACATTTACTTAAAAGGCAGTTATTGTTTTGTTGTTGTTCAGTCATGCCTGACTCTCCCTGACCGCTGGGGGTTTTTCTTGGCAAAGATATGGGAGTATTTTGCCATTTCCTTCTCCAGCTCATTTTACAGATGAGGAAACTGAGGCAAACAGGGCTAAGTGACTTGCCCAGGATCACACAGCTAGTAAGTGTCTGATGCCAGATTTGAACTTATGAAGATGAGTCTTCCTGATTCCAAGCCCAATACTCTAGCCACTGCACCACCTAGCCAACAACAACAAAATCAACAACAACTTAAAAGGCAGTTAAACAGTCTAATGGATAGAGCACCAGACCAGGAAGACCTGAGTTCAAATCCTGCCTCAGATACTGTCTTTTCAGCCCAAAGCAAATCACCTAGCCTCTCTCAGTCTGTTTCCTCATTCGGACGATGGGGAAAATAAATAAGATCCACCTCACAAGTGTGTGGTAAGGCTTTGACATGCCAAGTACTATTGCTAGTGATTCTTATTATGAAGATGATTCAAAAGTCACCATAAACGAGAAGCTGAAATCAGACAACAAACACTCCCCATTCTCCAAAATGATCACCTCTCACACTTCCAGAGTCAGAAGGGTCTGAGTCTGGTCGTCTCGGCTCCCTGGAGCCCCTCGCCAGCACAACAGTACAAGTTATAGAAAAGAAAGGGCATTAAGAACTTCCATGCTGGATGACTGATGATGCCCAAAGGGCCAGAATAACCCTTCCTCTACAGTAAACCTCAGGCTCCCATGGCCTCTTCTCTCTAGTACTGATGGAATGCTTCCTCCAGCACCAATATTCTAACCGCCTCATGGGTCTCACTGAACAGTAGGCATGTCCTGATTTAACCACACAATCTGGCCTTCACCACACCTCAGGCCCTCAGACTCAATACAGCCACTGCCCCTAACTAGCCACTGCCCTCACATTGAATTCGCATACTTGAATAAGTGTGTCCTTGCACTCAACCACAATCACATCATCCATTTAGCCCAAGACAGGACCACAATATCTAACTATCCATCTTGACCAGGCAGGACCACAATAGCTAACCAATCAGAAAGCAGTATGACCAGGATGTTTGACCACCAAACCATAGAAGGGACCCCTCCCCTATTACCTGATCCCTTAACAAATCCTTCCTGCCTTTTTAATATTCATGATTTCTGTTGTATATACTATAAATTTGCCTGTGTTGTCCTACTAAGTTGCTGGTTCCTTTATTAGGATTCCATCAGAAGAGTATGACAGTCTTGGAGGAAGGGGGAGACATGTTTTGTACCAATTGTTTCCATCATACCAGCTTAGTAAATATGCCTTTTCTAAAAAGCTAATTAAAGCTGGCTAATTAATATCAACCCTTAAACATAGGGGAAACACACTAGCGAGGGTTTGCAAGCAATAATATTAGAAAATACCCCCCAAAACCCTTCAGGATTAACCCTAGAACCCTAAGGGAATACAATAGACATTCTCTGGGGAACTTATTCATCAATATATAGAACAGATGAAGGAGTCATCTCAGAATATGTGCTCCGTGTAGGAGCCTCAGCTAGAAAAATCACTGAGCTTTTTATATTTGTGGGGACCCTCTAGATTCTCCAGCCAGGACTTTTTCATACCCTAGTGTTCTCATTTTTTCTAACTTTTCTTTTAGATTGTAATGGTATGGCACAGTCTGGGGTTTTTTTTAATGTATTATTCTGTACAGCCTGGGTTTTGGCATGATTCCTTCCTTACAGTCAGACAAATACTTCTGAGACAAATTGTACATAGTTGAATGCTTAAGTACCAATATCTATGCTATCATTACAGCTTGATGTCAGTATTGCAGCAAATATGAGAATTATAGATTTTGCATCCATAATTACAGAGCCTAGAGGTTTGTCTAGAGCACACTATGATAACTCATAAATGTTCATATATTTTTTTCCTTTTTCCTTTTAAGCAGACCTAGAGGACATGTCTTATTGTGACTTGAGGACAGTCAGTTTGTCTGAGATCTTTGGGGACTGCAGATCCATAGAAGGAAGATGCCCAATAGCCTAGAAACCCAAAGTAACCCCAAAACTGGTAAGAGCAGACTCCCCTTTGTAAGATTGTTCTCTCCTTGCTAGGGTAAAGAGCTTATCTTTCTTATTGGCAAAGAAATTATTTCTCTTTTTAATATTGAAATCTAAGTTCATTGTTGTTTTTGGTCACATTATCTCCAAGACAAATCTCATAATATATCATACCACCATAGACCCTTTAGCCCTTTGGGTGTGTGCTATTTCTAGAGCCTTTGTGATTCTTGAATGATGAAAGTAAAGGAAGGAAAAAAAATCTCAAGATTTTTCACGGAATCAGATAATGTCAGTTTGGGAAGCACCTTAGAACACCTCAAGGCCACTGAATCCAAACTTCACGAAACAAATCATTGAATCATTGGATTCAGTCAAAGGGCCACATTTAAGGACCTAGAGGGTCACATGTGACCTCAAGGCTGCAGGTTCCCTACCCCTGACCTAGTCCAACCCCAACCAAATAACAGGTGAGGAAATTTAGGTCAGAGAAGTGAATTAAGTGAATACAGCTGGTTAGGAGCAGAGCCACAGAAGGGTTCGTTTATTTCTGTGCATTCTTTGGTCTGATCTATGCTGTGCTGTTTATTTTGATAGAGGGAGGCATTTGCTGTTTGTGATGGTCTTTTGCATAACCAACATTTGATGGGAGGGAGCTAAGCTGGAAAGTCTATGTGCTATTCTCCCCTTAAGAGTAATCAGGGAAAATGGCATTGATCCTTCACCCCTCCAAAAGCAGTATACCCTTAGGCTACTACTATTTGAGGTGGGATGGATAAGATATAATTTTAGCTCAGAATTGCTCTTCTTAGAAATAGTGAGGGAACAGGCAAGTACCTGGTACAGCCTTCCTCCAGATTCACACAAAAGCAGAAATCACAGTCTTTCTTGGAGGAGGGTAGCCAAATTCCTCATTTTGGCCACTTCATTTGAGTGATTCCATCATGATTCTTCTACTAACTCACAACTTATGCGAGTCCCTTATCCTTGGCATCCATTTTCTCCTCTATGGAATGTCCTCCATAGACTAGATGACCTTTGATTCTTCTGGTTCTGCTAGTTCATGGCTCTATAATTCAGGGGATGTGATGAAAATGACAAGTCAGCAGTCCCTGAGCACAAGAACAGACATATCTTCTGCTTACACTCAACCCAACCCCAGGAAGACTGGAAATAACCAGACAATGAACTGAACCCATCACTTCATCCAGATGTTTACAGACAACCCTAGAATCTAACACCATGGTCAGTCAAAAACACAACTTTCTATGTGATTCAGTGTGTGTCTGACACACACCATTGATTTCTATTCAAAAATGAAAATGCCTACATGGTTTAGCTAGCTAGGTGTAAAAATGTGGCCCAAGAAAAACCTATAAGAGAGAAAAAGAAAAAAAAATATTTCCTTTCTGGTGACAGGCTATTCTGAAGACACTTCTTCTTCCTGTCTGGTACCACACCCTGCCCTTTCTCTGCTACCTCCCATATCTGAATTCTTCTTTATTTGGAGTGTTCAAAACTAAAAGCCTCTACCTTCCTAGCTAATTGGTACCTACTTGCCTGTGACATCAGAGGTGAAAAGGCAATCAGATGTGCTGAAGCAAATTTCTCCCCTTCCTTTATCATCCCTGGCCCTCTTTTGGACCTTTACTCAGCTCTATTGTATGGGACAGCTGAGATGCCCCACACTGAAGAATTGGAATGGTGTCCAAAATTCTGGCATAACCTGGGGATTAAGGCAGGAGACACTTTCACCTAGATCACTTCTCTCTTCTGTCTTCCTGCCAGGCCTGAAGATTATCACTCTAGAACAGGATCCAGTGTACCTTTCCCCTCCAGAGATCTGATTGTGTCTTTTATATAAAGTCGCCATCCCTTGGTTGATGCAAAACGTATGCCTAATAAAAACCTGTTTTCTTTAAACACTGTTTGTTACTTTTCCCTAGTGGAAATCTAAACCCTTCCAAAGTAGCTCAAATGGACTGGAGCAGGGATAAGGTATGATCATAGAAGAGGAAGACTTTGATTACGGCACGACCAAGTCTTGTAAATAAAAACAGACTCTTTGCCACAAAGCTCATGAAAAAAACCCAACATGCTATAACTCATGTGCCATAGACTAGGGTGGCACAAAGAGCCCAAATTTGCTCTGGGGGATTTCTTACTCCCTTAGCTCATAACCTTCACCCAGGAAACCAGAGATAATAGATGGCTCATGCCCTTCCCCCACTCCTTTGCTGAAACCAACCACTACTTACAAATGCATAGGTCATGATGTCACTGGGGGGAAAAAGTTTTATTAAAAAAAAGAAGAAAACAAAGCAATCTTTGAATGAGCAACCATAAATCTGAAAGATACGTGAAAATCCCAGGAGTCATTTATATAGTTCCCAATATGAGGAGTCTTCTATCTTCATTAGGTTCACTTTCTTGCTATTTGAGGATGGATGTGAGAAATTCTGGCTGGCCGGCTAAGTTTCTGTCTCCGTCTCTGTTTCTCTGTTTCTGTCTCTGTTTCTCTGTCTCTTTCTGTCTCTCTGTCTCTGTCTCTGTCTCTGTCTCTGTGTCTCTCTCTGTTGTTCTTCACACATCCACAACATAGCATCCAGTCCAACAGTGTACAATACATGTTCTAGGTCTATAATCCCAACGGCCACTCACATAGAAGAGTCTGTCACCAGAGTGTAGCTACTATGCCATCTCTGGCTTCTAGGGTTGGCAGGGGGGAAGGTATCTTTCTAATGCTGTTGCTAACAAGCCTTTGCTGATGTGCTTTTCCCCATAATTGATAGAACTTAAATGATAAAAGTTGATATTCATTAGTCAACCACCCTTAATTAGCTTTCTAAAAGGGGTATTTGCTAAAATGGTAAAGTCAGAAGAGAACATCCCCCCCTCAAAATCTCTCACAAGATCCCCCACCAGTACATAAAGTCCAGGAGAACATAGGCGCATGCTTAGAGAACATATGTGGTAAAGGAGTAACCAACAGCTCCTGGTTCCGAGAAGCCTGTTCTCCTCTGTAGGGTACTCAAGATGTTCTTCCTGAGCAGAGTGTAGCTTTTTGGCCAAGCTTGTTGTAGAGTTCCAGATGCAGATACTATCATCAGCTGTTCCAAGGATATGGCATCCAGAGATGCAGCAGGGATCCAGGACGCTGATGGGAAGATGGGTAGTGCAAAATCCTCGAGTCTTTCGAAGCTCACAAGGTCCTCCCCTTACCAATGGGGAGAGTGAAGGAGATTGAGGCCAAGGCTGAAGTACTCCTCCTCACTCCTAAATGACTCCTTCTCGGGGACCCTTGGAACCACTCTTGCTCCTAGCTTCCATATCACTCAACAATTTGATTCCAAATAGCTCAATAGTTTTTTATACACACTTCACAAGGTGTGAACAAGAACCTCAGCCAATCTGCACATACTTCTCATTACACCTTGGGAAGTGTCCTGGCTTTGTTCACACCTAATAAACCATAATGCAATATTCTCTCACTTGGTCAATGTACCAGGGCTAGCTAGGATGAGAAGTCAACCCCACATTTACAAGGGTCTCAAGTCAGGCCAGGATAAGTCTCTAGGGTGTTCTAATCTTCCAGTCATCTCTCCAGCGCAGAATAAAGGCAAAATTTTCCAGTATCTCTCTCTTTCCCTAATTACCATCGATATAACCTTCCTGGTCTTTCCTCCTCTCCAGTTTCTTCCACTTCTCCCACTTGCCAGCCCCTACACATCACCGTACATATCTTTGAAGTAGACATACTTTATTTTCCCCAGTTACTCAGAGTGAAAAGGGAGGGAGAGAAGACAAAAATACCAACATTCCCACATGGGTTCTTTCTACATCATTAAAGGAAATGCCCAAGTTGATTCAATACTACATTCACCTTCCTCAATGGAAGATTTCTAGAAAAGCGCAGGCCAGGGTTACACAAGATGAGAAGGTTTAGATGGGTCACAATGGTTACCAGTGAAGGATATGCCCACACTGATGAGATCAGGGAATCTTTGAAGTCAGTATTCCCCTGGCGGTTACCAAGGAGTATATTGAAAGTTGTGACTTTTTATGCTGATATTATGTTCACTGTTGCTGACCCTGGTAAGAAATATGAGAAGTGACTTGCTTAGGGTCATTTAGCAAGTTAGTGGCAGAGAACAAATTAGAACCAGTTGTCCTGGTTTCTATTTCAGCACTACCTTTACTGTGTCATGCTATCTTCAGAGTAAGATATTATACAGAGTTACCATATATGGGAAAGAAAAGTGACTTGCCTGGGCTAGGTGGGACTTAATGGCCAAGCTTGAGCTATAATAATAACTTCCAAAGTAGGTTGGTAAGTATTATTACACCCATTTTAAAGATTCAATTACTAAGGCACAAAATGCAGTGCCTTGGATGTTGGCATACAGCCTCAGTTTTCCTGACTCCTAAGCCAATACACTTTACACTACCTGGTCTTCTTTCTATTGCCCAAGTTTCACAGAGAGTAGAAATAACTTACTAGCTGTGCAACCCTGGGCTAGTCACTTCACCCTGTTTGCCTCAGTTTCCTTATCTGTAAAATGAGGGGGCCAGACTACATGCTTTCTAAGTCTCCTCCCAGCATTAAATCTATGATCCTATGACCTGCCCAAACTCACAGAGGAAGTGAGTGAGAGATACCAACTAGAACCCAGAGAATCCCAACCTCCTAGCCTTCAGGTTCTTTCCCCCATCTCGTTATGTACCTGGGGATGACTAACCACTAGGGGACAGTACCTATCCAGCAGGTAATCACTGGCTGGAACACCACTTAGAACCCTTGGGGAAAGCCTATGCAAATCATAACCCAGCAGCTACATCTGGCATGAGACCATTTACAAAGATAGTTCTTGCTTTCCCCAACAAAGGAAGAAGAGACCGATCACCCAGAAGGTATTTTTAACAGGGTGGAGGTGTGTGTTTTGCATAGTTTAGCTTTTCAGTTTGTGCCCTAACCTAAGCTGAGTTGTTTGTTTACGCAGGTAAAATCCCCTGTCACAACTTCCACCCAGGGACAGTCACTATCTTTAGCTGAATTACAACTTGGCTGTAATGATTGTGTTGTTCGAAGTCACTTTTCCAGTTGTGGAAACTGTAGCAGCAGACAAAGATTCTGAGATTTAGTGCTGGGTGAGATCTTCTAACCTGCCCTCCCTCTTTTACAAAGGAGAAAACAGGTCCCTAGAGATAGATTTCCCTAGAATTTGTCCAAAGTCACATAGGAACCAAGTGTTGTCAGAATTAGAACTTCAGTCCTCTTACTCAAAGTCCAATGTTTCCTATACTGTATCAGAAGAGCAGAGGACAAGCCTCTATCAACACTGCCTGAGCAACTGAAGAGAATTTAATAATAAGGGAAGTACCTTCATCATAACCCCAGCCCCTACTTCTTATCTCTTCTGACTTCCTGGCCTGTTTGGTAGATTGTAATTAAATTTGGGGGTTTGTTTTATGGTAGGGGAGTAGAAATTAGACGAGATGCTCAGAACGGAGTGGGATGCCTACACAGTGTATCCTCACAGTTGTTTGATCACATGAGAGAGAATCTAAAACATCTGAAACTAGGACATGGTGATGTGGACTTTGCCCCAGGGCTTCTGATAGCCCTAACACTCCTCTAAGGAATAAATGGAGGAAAGACCTCCATTTTAGGGAGTGAAAGGGCAATGAAAGGTTTCGATGCATAATAAGATGTTAAAAGTAGAGGCCAAAGAGAATTTCCACTACACCAAACTCTGAACCAACCTTGGCCCTGGCCCAGTAAGCTAATGTCCTCAGTTCCAACAGCAGGGGTTCTTCAATGTCTGCAGCACAATACATTCTACCTAGATGAAGAGAAAAGCAATACTTACAGAAACTTAGACTGTGGAGCAGGCTACTACCCAAATTTGGGGGTAGGATGGGAAGACAAGGAAAGTAGTTTAGTAGTAGTAGTAGTAGTAGTGATGGTGGTGGTGGTGGTGATGGTAGTGGTAATGGTAGAAGTAGTAGTGGTGGTAGTTATGGTAGTAGTAGAGGTAATAATAGAAATATAGTAGGAGTGATGGTGGTCATACTAGTAGTAGTAGAGATACTGTAGTAATTGTAATAGTACTGGTGGTGGTGGTGGTAGTGGTAGTAGCCAACATTAATATAGTGCTTACTATGTGCCATAGATAGATAGATAGATAGATAGATGATAGATAGATACATACATACATATATATACATATATATGTATATTATATATATATATATAGCCTATCCTTTCAAAGAAGGCATATTCTAATGGGAGATACAACATGAAAACACTTAGTCAACAAACATTTCTTAAGTGCCTTTTATGTGCCAGGCACTGTGCTATGCTCTGAGGATATAAATACAAAAAAGAAAGATAGTCCCTGCCCTCAAGGAGCTTCCAATCTAATGAGCAATACCTATGTCCATACAAAATATGTACAGTGTAATTTGCAGGTAATTTAAGAAGAAAGATATTCACAGTTGGGGTGGCAGGTGATCAGGAAATACTTCTTGTAAAAGGTGGAATATGAGTTGGGTCTTAAAAGAAACCAAGGAAACCAGGAGGCTTGGGTGAAAATGACATAAAAATTGTCTAAGGATTTGTTGATAGATACTACTTCTAATCATATTTATCAATACATACAGACATTTTAATAACTAGTTTATTATATGATCAGCATAGACCCATGGTACATGAAAAATAGTGGACCAAAAGCATGAGTTTTTGCAACCTTATAACAGTCTTAGTTACATGAGGCAGGATATAATGGAATTTTACAGAGGGCAAAAGAATTTAAAGATTTACGCATCAAAGAACAAAGAACAGAAGTGGATGATCTACCTCAGGTAAAATTATAAACTAGTCAGTAAACACTGGGGATAAAGTTGAAATGTGTAGACCTTTCATTAACAATGGAGCTATACCTAGTTACTTGACAAGCTCATCTTAAGAAAATAGAAGTAATAAAGCTGACTAACCAGTTAATCCTCAGAGCTAAAATTTGATGTAAACTAAATTCTATACTCGCATAAATTTGTAGTTAGCCCAGTCACCAAAATTTCATGCGGCCTCAGCTCATTCTTTCCTGATGTGATTGTTACAGGACTGAGCCATGCTCTTGTATTCACCATCTTAATTAACTTGTTGAAAAGGTATTTACTACATAAATATAACTAGGAAAATTGTTACAGAAAAAACATTACCATTCCAAAATTAAAAAAAAAAACCTAGGCTTGCACTCTCCCTTTGTGCACATAAGCACTATGGGGAGAAAAGGCTTAAACTTAGAGAGGACATGTAACCAAAAGGTAAAATCCCAGTCCTTCATTACTAAAGAGTTTTACTAAAGAACATTTTCTCCTTTTATGGAGTCCCCATGCAACTCCCTTTAGGTGCAACTCTTTTCTGAGTTCTGCAGCTCAATGCCCTTGTAAACTCTAAGTCAATGTTAAGCTATGTGTCCTAGGTGTATCTCATTTTTTCACCAATGTGTCTCATAATTTTCAGTTGAATGTATTGTCTCTTCTGTTCCATCTTTCCAATGATATGGTCAGTGGGGGTAGGTGTGCTGTAAAACTTCTTCCCGACTCATCCCCTCTGCTCCCACCAATCAGACTCTTACTGCTGCCTTCTGATATAGGCACAAGATTCTGAAAGCTCCTGGAGCTTTACCTGATTTGTTGTTGAACTGTATAAAAGCTTTGTATTCACCAAGCCTCCTCTTTTGGTTTCTGGGTAATATATGGTGTTATTTTACATCTCATCTTTCCTTTTTAATAAATTGTGCCCATAAGGAATCTAAACCAAGTCACAGGCTTCATCTTACCATGTCTCAGTGAGACCTATGAAGTCAAATTTGTCTCTGCATTAACCCTTCTAGTCTCCCTTGGTTGTTGCCTAAACTTTGGACGTTTGTGTACAGACACTCTACTGAGGCTTTTCTTAGATTTTATGTCCTGTGAAATTGTGTCTCACCTGCTATCCATCTTCCTACATCATCTCTACTCTCTATGGTGTCTGGCTTGGAAGATGTGTATAAGCAGCTTTCTTCTACCCCTCTCCTTCCTTTTCAATTTTAAGGGCTTTTCATGAGATTTGCAAAAACCAGCCAAATATGCTTTTGTGAGCCTGTGTTAGGTACTCTCCATCTCTGGTCAGATGTCTAACATTCCTACATTTTAAACTCTGGTCCAGAAATCTGAATCCCATTTTCAGATATCATCTTATTATCCAGCTAATTGCTTCCCAAATCAGGTTTTATCTTCTGCATCCTTTGTCTTGAATGGACAGCAGGAAAGGAAACATAATTTGTGACCCTGTGGTCTTCAGTTTGCGGTACAAAACTTCACAAACTTTGGCAAGATTTTCTAAGCTCCTTCTTGCATCAGCATCTGTGTCCATGTGATAGTGTCCCCATTTTGACTGGTATTGGAAGGCTCTTTATGATGTCTTTGGCCTATGGCCCAAGAAGACAATTGACCTCTCCACTGCAGTTATTAGTTTGACAAATAGGTGTCTTGATACCCTGGAAGGAAGACCCAACAATCACTACTCTTTCGTTTCTTTCTCTGACCCATACTGAGTTATCTCTCACTTGTTAGCTTCTCTGTCTCTGTATCATTCCTGGAGGATAAGTAGCTGCTACCTCATCAGAAAATCCAATTCCATCTTCTTCAAACACATTCAAACAAACTTGGTATGTTTAATTTTTTTTAGCTCCACATCTTCCTCCTCTGTTTCATTCTTCTACACTTCAAGGTCTTGACAAGGGACACATTTCTACCTTGCCATCACAATTCCAGATCCTTTTCCCCTGTTTAAGCCCCACTGCTATGTGTTTTTACACATAATTTGGAGTGTAGGAGAGGCATTCCTAGAATCTCTTCACCCTATTTCTTAGGAGGAGACCATATTCAACTTTGAACACAGATAAGTCACTGGAATATAGCAAAAATACAAAAATCACACACAGTGCAAAGCACAATAAATTTTTTGTAGCCTTCTATATTCGTGATATTTTCAACTTTTTTGTTAACTGGTTGTGGATGTTTACATTTCATATCCTAAATACATTCTTAAGACCTTTACATCATTTGGTCACATTTTAACAACTTAATGGTACATCCAGATTCCTCGATTTTGTCTCAATGACTTTAGGCTATACCCTACTTCCTTTCTTAGCAAGTATCTAAATGGTATAGTGAATAGAACACTGGACATGGAGTCAAGAAGACCTAAGTTCAAATTCAGCCTCAGATACTCACTAAGTGTGTGATCCTGGGTGTTAAGAGAGTCACACACCAGGAGTTTGTATGACCAAAGTATACCTGTGATGAGCACACACATAGGGAAAACATACCACTAAGTCCACACATACCTCCAATTCTGTCAAGCTACCAATAGCCCCTTATGAAGGCATTATAGTACTCTCTGTTGCTCTTTGCTAGGCTCTATATCTCTTTGCTGGGCATTACACCACAATCACCACCGTGAATTACTTAGCTTTCTCATTTCTGAGGCACTTTCTTTTCCTACCTGCTACAGTAGAGCAGTGGTGACTAAAAAGCCTCTCCCTGACAAAGATTGGCTAACAGCTTCTGATCTCATAATCGGTGGAATAAAGGCACTATATCAGGCTAAGGGAGATAGGGGCAGAGAACAGAAAGGAACATGAATTTATTAAGCACCTACTATGTGTTAGGCACTATGGTAAGCACTTTAATCTTCATAACAACCCTGTAAAGCGGGTACTATTATCAGCCCCCATTTTAGAGTTGTGGAAACTGAGACTGAGAGAGGTTAGGCAATTTGCCCAAGATCACACAGACAGTAGATGTAAACTGAGTTTCTGAACCTGGATTTAAACTCAGGTGTTTCTTCCTCACCTTAGGGCCAGTGCTCCCTAGATGCCCAAGAACAGCTAATAAAAGCAAACCAGAATACCCCCATTCTTTTGACTTTCTGTGTTTATTACCTTGCCTTCTGACTATTCCCATAATCCTCAGAAGGAGAAAGGGGAGCTGGAGTAGAAATATGAATGTACCCGGTCTTCTAGCTATTTTAGCTAAATGTCACTCCTGGGAGTGGGTGCTGCAGAGATCAAAAATATGTAAAATTTGATCATTCTGACAAACCAACAGGAACGAGTTTGCAAAAACCTTTCCCCCTACTCAAGTTTTTGTAAAGAGCACTTCATTAAGAAGGTCAACACCTTCACCACTTATCATCCTTCACCTTGGACATTTGTCTGGACCTTAGTGATCTCATCTATAGAGATAAAAATATGTTAATCTTTTTCAGGTGCTATAGGAGACTGGTTGAAATGGTCTTGAGGTCCCTTTCATTTGTAAGCTGTATTGTTCTCACATTCTACAGGTCTATGTCTGATGGGAGTTCTAATCTGGTTGGCCCTAAAAACAGAGGCCCCCTCCCCACTAGATTGTAAGCTCCATAAGGACAGGGACCATTTCTTAACAAAACTGTGTTCCTCCCACACAACACAGTGCTTTAAACAAAGGGGGTATTTAATAATTTTGAATTAAATTTAATTTGACTTAATTGCATTGAACAGAATGGAATGACATAGAATGTTCATTACCTCAACGCCAAGTGTACATGGTTCCATGGGCTAAGATGGCAAACAAAGATCAGTATTTTAAATCTCCTGCAACTAGCACAACATTCTAGCATGGCAGCTACTCAATAAGTAGGTACCTAGGCAGCTAGGTGACACAGAGGATAGAGTGCTGGACTTGGAATCAGGAAGGTGTTGGTTCACCTCTTTACTGTGTGACCTTGGGTCAGTCACTTAACCCTTGTTTCCTAAGTTATAAAATAGGGATTAAAAATAACACATACATTACAAGATGGTCATGAGAAACAAGGTAACTTAAGTAAAATGCTTTGCAAAGCTCAAAGTGCTGTATAATGAATGCTAATCTCTGCTCTGGCACTAACTGGATCTTATAAGTCAATCCTGCCTCCTCTAGCTCTGAATTAGTAAATTCCCATGATTCTTAGACCTCAGACACCAAACTGTCTCCAGGCAAGCCTCTCATCCTGCTCTGAGTCCAGTGATCCATGTTCCCTAAAGTCTTCTGGCTCAGTGGATCTCCTCATTAAAGCATTCATGTTTAGTAGCTCCTAGAGCCCCTCCTCACATCCTCACCACCACCACCCCCACCCCCACCCCCCCACCTCCCCAAGAGAGCCAGCAGCAGGACTGTGTTCAGAGATGTGAAGCATTCTGGAAAGGGAACTGGACCAAGCCCATCAAATTTCATTTCATCTCACAGGTCACCACAACCCACTCATCAAAAACCACATCTATTTGTCAGGTCAGACTGGTCTTTTACCTGTAGAGGCCATAATGATCCACTGCCTCCCTGACTTAGACCCTACTCCAGAGAAGAGATTCTGAAGATGTTTTATGTTGTTCTTTTTTTAATCTGCCTGCAAAGAAATCAAAGATACTTCAGTTTTTGCATGGGGAAAAAACAGAAAAAAAATCAAATGTAGGAGCAGCATTTTTCATAGAATCGTTACAGTGAAGAGGAATTCAGAAGTCATGTCATCAATTTTGCTAATTTTACAGATGAGGAAACTGAGGTTTGGAAGGATAATGAATGTGAGAAAGAAGGCCAAGGTCATTCAAGCTCATTAATAGTTGAACCCAGCTTCCCTGATTCCCAGTTCCATAGTCTTCTCTCTATAGATACCAGATAAAAATAATTTTTGATGGCTCCATGATCTCATCCATGTGCATATCACCTCTACTGGTACAGATAATAACCTCCCCCAACTCCCATCTCTTCCCGTCATGTACAACACTTGCCCATGCCCTTCTGTTGACATGGACCCGCTCCCTCACAGTAACACTACCTCTGAGAATCCTCAAGTTACCGCTCCCTTTTCCTATGCAGGGAGCTCACAACAGAGGGCTCATTTCTATGCTAATTGGGTATAGATGCCTTGGCTAGAGGATCTTCATCCAGCCCCTGTGATGTGGAGGGACTCACCTCTTGGGGATGGACTTTGTGACCTGGCACCCTCAATCTCTCAAGCTGAATGTCTGCTGAGGACAGCTGCCTCTGTGTACTGCCTTAATTCATAATCTCCCCCAACCTTCCTAAGGGGAGGTTCACCCAAGGGAGAAACTCCATTCTTCTAAGGATCCACACCTGCATTTTCCTACTACTAATCATTTCTAGAGTCATTCCGAACAATTGGAAGCTGATGAGGAAATGCAGCCTTAAATTGCCTAAGGATCCAACCCTGAAGTATACACTCCATTCATGTATAGATTCATACCCTACTGACAGGCACACATGCACGTGTGCACACACACACACACATGGAGTATACACTCCATTCATGTGTAGATTCATACCCTACTGACAGGCACACATGCACGTGTGCACACACACACACACACACACAAACACACACTGACTTCTGCTATGGGCACACACATTAGGCACTACCCAATCTCTCCCTGCTTCTTCACCCTCTGCTTCTTTCAAACACACACACACGATACAAATGGAAAGGATCGGTTTCCAAGTGAGACCTGTCCACAAATCACCAGCATTAGGAAATTATCCTGATTGTTCTCTTATATATGATTTGTTGTTCAGTCATTTTCAGTCATGTCCAACTCTCTGTGACCCCATTTGGGGTTCTTCTTGGCAAAGACACTGAAATGGCTTGACATTTCCTTCTTCTGCTCCTTTTACAGATGAGGAAACTGAGGCAAAGAAGGTTAAGTGACTTGCCCAGAGTCACACAGTTAGTGTCTGAAGCACGATTTGGACTCAGAAAGATAAGTTTTCCTGGCACTCTATCCACTGTGCCCTCTAGCTGTCTTTATGTGTGATAGGATCATAGATTTCGAAACTGGAAGGGACCTCAGGGGTCATTAAATCCCATTCTTCTTGTTATATAGATCCAGAAACTGAGGCTGAGAAAAGTGACTTGCCCAAGTTCACACAAACAGTAAGTGGCAGAGGTGAAATTTGAAACCAGGTCTTCTGACTCTAAGAAATAATCAGTCCCTGTTGCAGGGAGCTATAAACCCACACAGCTCACTGCCTCTTAATTCAGCCTCCCCAGAGGCTAGCATCTGTCAGTCTCCCACAGAGGATCCATGAAACAAATTAAACATCTTCCTCTGCTTCTTTTAATAACTCAAGAGTGCCAACATCACACTCAGACTATCTCCCTATCGTCTCCCATCTTCATCACATGATCGGCCCACCTCCTTTTCTGGTCACTAGTATCTTTCACAATGAGGCAAATCAGCATTTATAATAGGCTGAAGCAGCCTTACACACACATCGTCTGCCCTCTGGGCCACCTGTTGTTCTGAGTGTGACTCTTCTGAGATTATATTGTTTAATGATTTGCAGAAACAGAGTCTCCCTGGAAGAATCATGGTGTTAAGGAGATGGGTTTTTACAAGGGTGACAGTTGGGACCCTTCGTAATTCTCAAATGCGGTCAAGCCCTGTTTCCTCCCCCTACTCATCTCTGGGTTCAGTTTATTGTCCTTCTTCAGTGCTTGTCCAAGGGAGGGAGAAAAAGAGAGGGAGAGACAGATAGAAAGTCAAGAGACTGAAAGAGACAGTGAGAGAAAAACAGAGATAAAGACAGAGACAGAGACAGAGAGGTTTCCATAGTGCACACTCTCAGAGGAACATCATCCTCCTTCCAAATAGTCATCTCGGGAAACAACATTTATTCAAATGGTCTGAGAATTGTTCCCCAAGGTATATACTCCTCTTTGGTGCCAAATGTTTTTTCCAATGTATGAGCTACTGAAGAAATCAGTTTCATTAGGGATGACAGTCATACCAAAAACACATCACAGTGATGTGTTTCCCTAACTCCACCTTTTCCTAAAACTTGGCTCTCAAGAACCCATGATTCTTTCTTCTTTATTTTAATCAATAAAAACCCTCCTTCACTTCCTCCCATCTTTCCTACATTGACCAGTGGCAGATTCCAACACCCGAGACCACCCTTGAAGGATAAAGATTCATCACCAAAGAAGAGATTTAGGGGAATGTACTGAAAGCTCTGAAAACCAATCCCATTGAGGGTCTGGAGCTTCCTTAGAGCATCTCAGGGGAACGCCACTCATTTCGATGAGGAACCTCTGGTTTGTTTGTTAAAAAATCAATCACATCTCTTTAGTCATAATTCATATTACTTGGTTTTATGGGTGAACCACATTATTATTATTTTTCATATTCTCAAAGTGAGGGGTTGGTGATGTGGTTGGGGGGAGGGGGAAGAATGAAAATAGCAAAGCTGTTTCCATCTCATCAGGGAAGGATTATAGTCTCAGCCACATGGATTCGGTTCTTCATTCAAAATCCCATCCCTTCCTTTTATGTCATTGTCACAAGGGAGTATGAATGGTTAGTTCCCTTCACTATTACTACAGAGTGGCCCACTTCAGAAACAAGGGGCTGGCTGATGTCTCCCACCAGCTGTGTGATTTGGCCCTTCACTTTCTTCCTCCATAAAATGTGGGAGTTGGTCTAGGTAGCATTTGACATTCCTTCCAGGTGTACCATGAGCAAATTATCAATATCTTGGTGACCCCATTTGGGGTTTTCTTGGAAGAGATACTGGGTTAGTTTGTCATTTCCTTCTCTAGCTCATTTTACAGATGAGGAAACTGAGGCAAACAGGGTTAAGTGACTTGCCCAGGGTCACACATCTAGTTAAGTGTCTGAGGCCAGATTTGAACTCAGGTTCTACTGACACCAGGCCCAGAGCTCCATCACCATACCACCTAGCCCAGGAAAAATTATTTTTGTCAGGCCATTTCCAGCGCAAAAAAAAAAAAATTGTTCAATTGCTCTCTGTTGCTTACAGACATAAAGTCAAAATTCTTTCAAATGCCATTCCAGACTGTTCCTAATTTGGTCTTGACCTTCCTTTTCTACTTGATTTTCACCTATTCCAGGTATATTCTAGAGCCAGCTCATGCCAGGTAGCAAGAGTCAATTGGTAAGTTTTCAGTGTGAGCATGTACATCCTGGGAATTGGCAAATGCTACAAATCAGGGCTGGATTTGTTGTTTTGTTTACTGTCTAGACTTAAGACAGCAATGAAGAAAATTGTGATAATGCAAATTAAACTTAAAAGGATGTCACTTGTACATTTTTTCTGAGAGCCATCTATTAAATATTTACAAACACATCCCTGCATATCCCCCAACATGCATATTCTCCTCTAACCAAACCAGCCTACTCAGTGTTCATAGGACCACAGAATTTAGAACTGAGAGTCTAAGCTAAGTTTCAGAGCCTACTTCCTGGAAACTTAGGTCCTTTGATTCCCAAGATTCATGTGCCCTCATCTCTCCAAATGAAATGCCCTGCATGTTCTTGGACAAGCCCCACTGCCTCTCTCTGACTCAGTGGTCTCAGTCAAATAGAAAGCTCTCACACAGAGAGCCCCAGTCTTTCGGGGAAGAGACTATGCTATTCATTTGAAATCATCAGGGCTGATAGGAGGGGAATGGAGATGACAAAATGCCTCAGCTGAGGAGATGAAAGGGGACGATCTTGTGAGCTACATCCCTTTCCATCACCACTCCCATATGTGCACTGAGCATCCTGGCAATCTGAGAAGAGGGACACAGAGATGTCAAGTTTGGAATCAGGAGGACCCAAGTTCCAACCTTCCCTCAGACACTGCCTAGCTACGTAAGCCTGAGCAAAGTTATTTCACCACTCAGCCTCAGTTTCCCCATCTGTAAAAGAGAGGGTTGGACTCCATGGTCAGTAAGATTCTTTCAGCTCTAAATCCCTGATTCTAACGGTCAGTGGGTGGTCCATCCATCTCTGTAGTATCTCTCTTCATAGCCTCAACCAGGGACATTTGGGGAAAGCGTAACAGAAATGACATCAGAAAGGTTAGGAATATACCTGAATTTTCCCTTCACGGTCTGGTATCATCTATTACCTCATGCCAGTCTGTATTACTCCTGAAGGTGATTACCTTCTTGAATTTACAGTGCCATGTACAAAGGAATGCTAACAGAAACATCATGGAATGTTAGAGATGGAAAGGAATCAGGCCTCCTGTAGTCCAGGAGAGAGGCAGTGTGGGTTGGTCGAAAGACTGGATTTGCATTTAGAAGACCCGACTTCAAACCCCAGCTCTGCAATTCACTACATTGGTGAATTTAGGCAAGTCAAACCATCTCCCCAAACCTCAGCTGAACTAGATAATTGCTAATAGAATAATTGACCTAGATAATTTCAAAGGAGTCAGTCTGGGCCAGTGGAAAGGGGAGGTTTTTGGAATCAGAGGACCTAAGATGAAATCCCACCTCTGACATTTGTTATCTATGTGGCCTTGGCAAGACACATAATAATTGTTTGCATTTATATGAAGCCTTATAGCGGCTAGGTGGCACAATGGAGAGAGCACTGGGCCTGGAATCAGGAAGACCTGAGTTCTAATCTAGCCTCAGACACTTACTAGCTGTGTGACCCGGGATGAGTCTCTTAACCCTCTTTGCCTCAGTTTCCTCATTTGTAAAACGAGCTGGAAAAGGAAACAGCAAACCATTTCAATATTTTTCCAAGGAAACCTTAAATGGGGTCATGAAGAATCTGAAATAACTGAACCGTAACAGTAATATAAATCCTTAAGGATCTTATTTGGTCCTCACAACAACCTACAAGGTAGTTGCTATTATTATTCTCATTTTTCAGAGGAGGAAACTGAGGCAAACAGAGGTTAAGTGACTTGCTCAAGGTCACAGAGTTAGCAAATGCCCAAGGCAGGATTTGAACTCAAATCTTATGGACACCAAATCCAGGATCCTGTAGCCTATAGCCCCACTCCAATGTCCTGGACCAAAGTTTCACCATCTGTGAAATGAAGGGATTGGAACAGGTGACCTTTTGAGGTCCTTTCTAGCTCTTGATATGTGATCCTTCCACCATTAAATCCAATAATTTCCTTTAAGCCTTAGGGAAGTCCTCTCCATACTAATGTTTTAGGTATTGATTAATAAGCTTGTGTTGACGTTAACCATGATGTTTGTGACTTCACGTACTTGGAGCACATCGAGGAAGAGCTAAGGACTGTTCAGGAGCAAAGTTGTACTGAAATACCACATTGAATACATGGGCTGTAGGAGCTAGAAGGAACCTGACATGATGGAAGTGCCAACCAGAAGTGGCCTCAGAACTTGGACTTTTGGATCCGGAAGAGATCTTGTAATGAAGAACGCCAGAGTCAGAAGGGACCTGAGAGATTGCCTAATCCCACCCTTTCATTTTACAGATGAGCTAAAATAACTTACTCAAATGCATACAGTTCATTAGCGACCAAGGTGGAAGGAGAACTGGGTCTCTCATGCTTTGGCTAGCGTTTGTCTATTTTTTCATTCCAAAATTGACTTGTTACAAAACTTTAAGAAAAGGAAGTCAGCACACGGACTCAAGCAGAGAAGGAAATAAAAGTGCTATTTTCTTATTTCTAAATAACAGATTTTAAAAAACCCTAAGATTTATATTGTACTTTGATGTTTGCAAAGCATTTTGTATGTATTATAGTTAGCTGTGTGACCCTGGGTAAGTCACTTCACTTCACACACCCCTAGTTTCTTCATCTATAAAATGAGGGTCAAAAGATTATCTCCCTAAAGAGTTTTTCAACACTTAACATGCTATATAAATGTTGGTCGTCGTCATCATCATCGTGGTTATTGTTATAATTTTATTTGATCCTCACAATAACCTCATAAGTACTACACTTATTATTAACAGTAACCTTTTTTAACCAACGAAGAAACAGGTTCAGAGGGTTAAGTGACTTAGCCAAGGTCTCACAGCTAGTCAATGTCAGAGGCAGAATTTGAACTCAGATATTCCTGACTCTAACTCCAGCACACCAACCTGCCACAGTAGACGCTATATGTAATAAGCACGGCCAACTAGGGCTCAGATGAGAGCAGCATAATATAATGGAAGGAGAATTGGCCTTGCAAGCAAAAGACCTAGTTTCATTCCTAGCTATGACTCTCTGTGTGATGCTGGGCAGGTAGTGTAACCCTGCTGAGTCTCAGTTTCTTCATCTGTAAAATTGTGGGTGATGACAATGCTTCACGAGAGAGAGAGAAACAAAGACAGAGAGACAGGGACAGAGAGGGGGGAGGGAGGACAGGGACAGAGAGGGGGGAGGGAGGGAGGGCAAAGGAGAGGAGAGGGAGAGAGAGAGAGAGAGAGAGAGGAGAAATTGTTGTGAGAAACCCACTCCGTAAACCTTTAAACATGCGATAACTGTGAATTTTTTGAAATCAGTCAGCATTCTAATCAGTGGCTAGGAGAGACAATGCATGAGGACACAGCCACTCACTCCGCTTCTTTAATGTGGGCTTCAAAGCAGCCTGTGGTTTCTTTGGGTATTACCCAGGGAGATGTGCAATGTGAAGAATGATTCAATGTCTCTGCAGTGATGGGTGTTTCCAGTGATTTGGAGCCAGTCTAATCTAAGTGGCCAGTGCCCACATGAGATCCCCTTCTGAACTCTCCAACTCCAAGGGGAAAACTCAGTTGAAGGTCACTCTTCTTTTGGTAAAATTTGGGGGAAGACAGATGCCCTTATCATGCAACTTGGCTGGTCTGTGGAAACCCTATACAGAGTTCTGAGAAAAAGTTTCCTACCGTCCTCAGCAAGCTGGCATGAAAGAGCCTGAAACAGAGGGTTCCGAGTGCCCACAGTCTGGGTCCTTGGGCTCGTTAATAGGATGTAGAGCCAGAAAGGATCTGATCAATCATTTAGTTCAACCTCCACCCCTATTTTCTACATAAGGAAATGAAGGCTCAGAGTTTAAACCTCATCTAGACAGCGTGTGGCAGAGCGAGAATTCACAACTCAAATCTCCAACTCTCTTCTCTTACATGTGTCTAAGTTAGAGTCTCCCATCCAGATCCAGTGATCATTGGCCCCATTTATCTCCATAATGCAGCCATGTCCTAGTGTTTGAAAATCAAGGATTCAGGATTAGAAATAGGGAGTAGGCCTGGAAGGAGGGAAGGAGACCTACAAGGTCTACAATCTACAAGGAGAGTGTGGTCAACGTTGACTCTCATCAAAGACAATCTCAGCATCCTTATAATGCAACCCCCATAATACATGTGAGTCCTCTCCACTCAATTGTGAGCTCCTCAGGCATAGTGCCTGGCACACAGTAGGCACTTAATAAATGCTTAGTGACTCCACATCCTATACTTCTCTGGGACTATCCACGACCACTGAAGAACACATAGGACTTGAAACTGAAAGATGCCTTAGAGATCATTTCATTCCTTATTTTACAATTTTACATGCCTAATTACATTTTATATTTACATTTTACATTTTTACATTTACATTTTACAATTAAGGAAACTGAGGTCCAGAAAAGTTAAATGACTTGCCCAGGGTCGTACAGTTAGTAAATACCTGAGCCAGGATTTGAATGCAGAGCTTCCTCACTCTAAGTGCAGCATTACTGGCCTATATTCCCCCAACGCCAGTCTATATTCCAGCATCACTGGTCTATTTGCAATTCCTGAAAAAACAATATCTCATCTCCCATCTCCGTGCTTTTGCACTGGCTGTCCCTAATGCCGAGAATGCCCTCCCTCCTCACCTCTACCTTTTAGTTTCCCTGACTTCTTTCAAGACTCAGCTCAGATCTCACTTCTTCCAGAAGACCTTTCCCAGTCCCCACACCTCCTCCCCATCTGATAATACTTCCCCCTCTTAACATACCTCCTATTTTTTGTCTATTTTATTTACTTTTTAAAGTTCCATTAATATTTTTGTTTTTACATTACAAACATCTACAGATTACCCTCACTCTGTGAGCAGTCTCTTATAATAAAATAAAACAATTCCCTGGAAGTGCATGTGACATTTCACAACTATAGCAACACCCCTATTCTATTTTTTAAGTCGTAGTTAGCAGAAATCTATTTTATCTCCCTCCAAACCCTCAGCCCACTGAAAAGAAAAAGAAAAAAGTTCCTCATAACAAATATCCATAGTCAAGAAAAACAAATTCCCTCAATGCTTGTATACTATACATATACACATATACACATATGTATATATGTATTTTTATATATTTATATGTATTTATGTATATATGCATGAATATATGTATTTTATATATTACATTTATATATTACATGTGCATATTTATATTTTTATATTTATAAATGTGTATATGTGCATATATATATATATACACACATATTTCTATACCCTAAATTTGTCACTTCTCTGACGTGGATAGCATATTCCATCACTGGTCCTCTAGAATCATGAATTGTCATGTTATAAATCAGTGTTACAGCTTCCATGGCTGCTTGTCTTTATAGTACTGTTACTATATAAATTATTCTTGTTCTGCTTATTTCATTCTTCATCAATTTCCAACAGTCCCCCAATTTTTATAATATTGATATTGATGTTTATAATACTGATTTATAATATTTTTATAATATTAATGTCGCAGTACAGATTTTTCTTCTGGTTTTGCTTCCATCTCTCTGTATCAGTTCTTAGAAGTCTTTCTATGTCTTTCTGAAATCATCTCTTTCCTCATTTCTTATGGCACAATAGTATTCCACCACATTCATATACCACAATTTATTTAGCCATTCTCCAATTGATGGGCATCCCTTCAGTTTCTAGTATTTTTGCCACCTTCAAAAGAATTGCTACAATATTTTTGTCCACATAGGGCCTCTTCCTATTTCCTTGATCACTATTGGGGTACAGGCCAAGGAGTGGTATAGCTGAGTCAAAAGACACACACTGTTCAGTAACTTTTGTGTATAATTCCAAATTACTTTCCAGAATAGTGGTATCTCTTCACATGCCTATGATAATGTATGAGTGTCCCAATTTTCCCACAGCCCCTCCAACATGGATGATTTTCCACTTCTGTCATCTTTCCCCATTTGATGGGTATGAGGTAGAATCTCAGAGTAGCTTTAATTTGCATTTCTCTAATTAGTAATCATTTAGACCATTTTTTCATTTGGGTGTAAAATGGTCTAGGTTTCTTCCCTTGAGTCCATTTATATCTTGGAAATAGCTTTTATTCTTATAAATATGAGTCAATTCCTGATTAAAATTAATATATATATTGGAAATGAGATCCTTATCAGACAAACTTACTGCAAAGATATCCCCCCACTTTGTTTCCCTATTAAATCTTAGCTTTGTTGGATTTGTTTATATCAAAACTTTTTAATTTCATGTAACCAAAATTATCCATTTTCTCTTCTGCGATCCTCCTCTCCATCTCTTGTTTGGCCATGAAGATTTTTCCTATCCATAGATCTAGTGTAGGTGTTTTTTCCATGTTTCTTTAATTTGTTTATGATGTGACTTTTTATATCTAGGACTTGTATCCATTTGGACCTTATCTTCATATAAGGTATGATGTGCTGATGTAAATTTGATTTCTTCCATATTCCTGTCCAATTTTCTCAGCTGTTTTTTGTCAAAGAGTGAGTCCTTATGCCGGTGACTGGAACTTCTGTGTTTACCAAATATGGGGGTACAGTACTCCATATACTTTCTTCTGTACATTGTGTTCCTAACGTGATCAGTCCCTCTGTTTTTGAACAATACCAAACCATCTTGAGAATGACTGCTTTGTGGCATGGTTTGAGATCTGGTCCTGCTAGACCCACTTCTTTTCATTTTTTCTCATCTACATTTTATATAATATACCTTGTATTTACCTAGTGGCATCAATATCATCTTCTCCATCAGAAGGTGAGCCCCTTGAAGGCAAAGACAGTTTGGGCTTTTTGGTTGTTCGGTTTGGTTTTTGCCTTTCTTTGTATCCTCAGCACTCAGCCAAGTTCCAGGCTCACAGTAAGCCTCAGCCTCTAGATATCTGAGCAGCAAGGTTCTAGCTCTGAAGGGAAACTCTAAGCCACCATAGAGACAGAGACTCAGGGTACCCAAGAGTCTGTCAACAATTTAACATTGCCACTACATTCAAGGCACTAAACAATGAAGATACAAAAAAAGCACCCAACGATCACTGTTCTCAAAGACCCCAGGGTTCTACAAAGGGTCCCCCAAACCTCAGGGGACCCCAAGATCAGGAGCTGAGTACACGTGCTCACAGTTGGAGTATCTCTTGGGTATGTCTCATTGGGTTGGAACAAGCCTATAGTCCAGGTCTAGAGCTTGTGTTCCAGTCATGTCTAGAAACCTAATTGCCACCTCATCCTTTCACAGGCACTGAAGACCTCGAAATAGAAGAAATCCTGTCCCCCTGGGATCCAGGGCCTGAATCTGTTCCATGCTTAGTAATTGCCTCCTCTTGACTGGGCATTGCCCATCCTACGGCCATCTTCTCAATCATACAGCAATGAAATCCCTCTCATCTGCCACATCTCCAGGCACATGCCCTCTTCCATAGTTCAGAACCTACCACCTGAACTATTGTGATAATATCTTAACTCACCTTCTGGGCCCCAGTATCTTTCCTCTCTAATCCACCTCCTACAAAGCTTCCAAATTGATATCCTAAAAACACAAATCTTTCTGTGTTATCCTCTTTACTAAAAAAAGAAAAAACTTTCATGTGTCCCTATTGCTTCTAGAATAAAATAGGAGATCCTCAATGTGGTAGTGAAAGCCTTCCACAGTGTGGCTTCTTAGCTTATATTAGTCTCCACATCTTCTCTTTCCCTGCAAAGTAGCATGCCAAGTAGCTGCTCCCCAGACATGACATTCCATCCCCACCTTTGCACAAATCACCCCTGTACTCTAATTCACTCCCTCCTCACTTCCACCTCCTAGACTTCCCACAGCTCAGTTGTGACACCTCCAACAAGAAGCCATCCCTGATTTTCCTCCCCCTTACTCCCACCCCAGATTATTACTTCTGTCCCTCCATTGACATTATTTATATCTACATTATACTTACTTGTTTAGGGGCTGTATTCCCACCCCCAGTCCAGAATAGAACGTAAGTTCCTTGAGGATGGAGATGTTTTATTTTTGTCTTTGTTTTCCCAGTGCTTCATGTAGTGATTTGAACATAGTAGGACCTTAATAAATGTTTATTGGCTTGAATTAAATAGAATTGGATCCCCTACCCTATCATTCTAAAAAATCAAGAAATGAGGCCCAGAAATGGAAATTGACTGTAACGCTGGTTTCCTGATTCCCTGTTCAAAGTTCTCACTACTATGAAATGCTGTTGACCAGTGACAGAAGTTTAAATTCTGAGTCCCAGAACAAGCATTTCAGAGAAAGGCCTCCCTGTTTCTCTCTTATGAATTGCCAGATGATCATCTCTCCAACATAGAAGGTACCAAGCCATGGCTGGGCCACTGAGGCAGTCTCTCCCTTGTGCCTGCTCCCTGGTGCCACTACTTTGGAGGGAAAGTCTTGACTTCTGTTTCATTTCTTTGGTAAGTATCTCACTCTCACACAATATAAAATTAGAACAGCCCAAAGTTTCAGGAACAAATACCTGTGTCTGCCCCTTCAGCTGCAAGAAAAAGAAACTAGACAGGGACTTTCCTTCTCTGCTACCAGCTGGGGCTCAGCTCCGATGCTGTTCCTGGAGTGGGAGGGACAGCGGTGGGGGAGAAGAGGGGAAGATCCACTTCCCACCTGTTCGTCCTTCAGGATATCATGGGGCACACTCCTACACATTCTTCTTTGTAGAGTCATGTTCCCAGGGCAGACCAGAGCTTTCAGTGGCCAAAAACTCTAACATACCTTACTCCCCAAAGAAGACACAGAAGACAAAAAAAATCCCCCATTCCTTTTTCTTACGGCCAGTCAATACCATTTATCAAACCCTTCTCACTACGCGTTCCACCAGAAAATACTGGATCTGAGACCCTCCAACATTGAACCTGGCGGCTAAAGCAAGCTTCCTTCAGAGATACTCGCCTCTCTGTCTGTCTTTAATATTTTATAACCATAAAACACATACAAATTGATCAGTATTATTATGGTTATGAATCGATGACTATAACTAAAATAATAACCTGTATTTATACATAATTTTAAGGCTGAAAAAGTGATTTTGTACCTGTTTTTTTTTCAATTGAAATTCATAACGACCCTGTAACGGAGGTGTTATCATCGTTCCCACTTCACAGATGAGGATATTGAGGCATAGAGAGGTTGAATGATACATCCATTTACAGTTAGTGAATGTCTCACCTTTGGCTCCAAGAAGCTGTAGTATCCACAACAGCCTCACCCTAGTAAAATTGTCTTGATGGATGGGCTGAATCTGGTTGAGTGTAAGAGTCAGGCCTCAACCTCTTTGGTGAGTTAGAGGGATGCCCACCCTAAGCACGTGAAGAATTCCCTCAGTGGAACAGGCAGATGAGAATAATTTGTTGCAACAGCTGGGAAAGTGCCTGAAGGAGGCGCTGTCGAGCACTTAGACATTGAAGATGCTTAGGTCATCCACTGCACCCAGGCCGTTGCTAGTCTTGCTGACTTTCATCTTGCCACTGGACCTCGATGACTCTGGAAGAGAGAATGAGGCTAATGATTTCACGCAACTCTGCCTCACTTAAATCCAATGGACACTCAAGTCACAACATCTCCCGCGATGTCATGGGTCCTCTGTGAAAATGAAGAATGAAGGAAAACAGCAACAAATGTCTATGGCAGGATTTGAACTCAGGTCAGACATTCCCACCACAGAACCACTCTTGCAACAGATTAGAGAGACTCATCACCTCTCTGGCTGGCCACCAGTGATGAGATTGTTTTTTTAGCCATAGTAACTGACTCCAGACCAGTGCACTATCCCCTGCACCCCCTAGTGGGCAGCTAAGGAAGATCCAAGTTCAAATCTGGCCTCGGATAATTGCTAACTGTGTGACCCTGAGCAAGTCACTTAACTTCTGTTTGTCTCAGTTCCTTATCTGTAAAATGGGGACATGCTGGAGAAGGAAATGGCAAATCACTCCAGTATCTTAGCAAGAAAACCCCATGGACAAAGTCCATGGGGTCACATAGAGTCAGACACAGCTGGACAACTGAACAATCCACAGAAGACATGGAAGAAACAATCGCACAGATGAGGTCATATATCTTCTAAGTATTTTGAGTGTTTATGTTCCAAGTACTCAGTGAATGGGACAATTAATAAATAATAAGTGATTGATAAATCTTATATATAAAGTATAATATAAATTGTATAGGGGCACTGAGGTTAAATGACTTTAAAATAATTAAATACTAATAAATATGATTGTGGTCAGGGGTATTCATAGAAATGTTCATGGCAAAGGTGGGATAATGGAAGCCATGTGGCAGAGTAGACAAAGCATTGGACTTCAGTTCCTGGCTTTAATATTTATTACTTGTGTGACATTGGCCCAATCACTCTTCTCTCAGTTTTCTCTTCTATAAAATAATGAAGCTGATTTAGACCATCTCTAAGGCTCTCTTTCGGCTCTAAATCCTCTGGAGCCTGAGCTGGGCCTTGAAGGAGCCAGAGGACTTAACCAAAGAGAAATAAAAAAGGAGGGGGAAAACTAGGAAGGATGAGTCTGAGAAAGCTTCAGGAAAGAGGGGAGTTCTGACAGATTGGAAAGCCATTCATTGCTTGAAAGGGAGAGAGGGAGAACGTTCCCTAGTGAGAATGATAAGATCACAGGCTTGAAGGCAGAAGTGAGAACACTGTGCTCACCACATGGGTCTGCATACAGATTTGCTTGGGTTCGAGTTCCAATTTCACCACTTACTCTGACAATCATTTAACTGCCCTGGGTTGGATTAGACAATCACTAAAGGCAAGCTAGATGGCTCAGTAGATAGAGCTCCGGGCCTGAAGTCAGGAAGACCTGAATTCAAATCCAGCCTACACACATACTAGCTGTGTGACCCTAGAAAGACACTTCAACTCTGTTTGCCTTAACCCACTGGAGAAGGAAATGGCTGAACTGCTCCACTATCTTTGCCAAGAATACCTCATGGACAGTATGGCCCACAGGGTCACGAAGAGTCAGACACAATTGAACAACAATGAAAATCTCGACTAGCTCGTATATTCAATGATTCCACGCTGCTTCAGAGAGCAGAGCTGGGATCAGACATAGGAGTTACAAAAAAGCAATCAATTAACTAATCAGCAGGCATTATTAAGCACCTGGCACTGTGCTTGGCACTGGAGATCCAGAGACAAAAGTAAAACTGTCCCTACCCACAAGGAATTTAAATCTAGTTGGAGGAGACAAGATAGGTACACAGACAGATACGTACATAATAGGATTGTGTGACAGAATTAGAAAGGACGAGCAAGAATACGATGGAAGATACTGAGAAGGGAGTCATTGAGTAGTACAAATTTGATGTTAGAAGCTTTAGAGAGCCATCATATAATATATGTGTGTATCTGTATGGATAGAGCGAGGGATGAGAGATTTGTGGAGAGACAGGCAGATAGATGGTAGATAGATAGACAGTTATATGTTATATAGACAGATTAGATAGATGATAGGTAGATGTCAGAGACATAGGTCAATAGATGTGTAGATAGACAGAGAGACAGACAGATAGATAAATAGATAGATATAGATATTTGGATAGACAGATGAATAGATATAGATGGATGGATAGATAAATAGATGTGTGGATAGACAGGTGGATACATATAGATAGATGGACAGATAGAGAGAAGGATAGATAGGTGATATAGATAGATAGATAGAATAAGATGGAAGTATATGTGGATAGACAGATGGACAGATATAGATAGAAAGATGGACAGACAGAAGGACAGATAGATAAATAGATAGAATGGATTGTGGACAGACAGATAGATGTGTGGATAGATAGATGGTAGATGTGTGGTTAGATAGACAGGTAGATGTTATATAGACAGATTAGATAGATGATAGGCAGATGTTAAAGACATAGGTCGATAGATGTATAGATAGACAGACAGATAGATAAATAGATATAGATATGTAGATTGACAGATGAATAGATATAGATGGATGGATAGATAAATAGGTATTTGGATAGACAGATGGATACATATAGATAGATGGACAGATAGAAGGATAGGTAGGTGATAGATAAATAGATAGATAGATAGAATAAGATGGAAGTATATGTGGATAGACAGATGGACAGATATAAATAGAAAGATGGACAGACAGAAGAATAGATAGATAGAAAGATAGAATGGATTATGGACAGACAGATGTGTGGATAGACAGATAGATAGAGATAGGTTGATAGATAGACAAACAGGCAGATAGATGGTAGATAGATAGACAGTTATATGTTATATAGACAGATTAGATAGATGATAGGTAGATGTCAGAGACATAGGTTGATAGATGTGCAGATAGACAGACAGATAGATAGATATAGATATGTGGATGGACAGATGAATAGATATAGATGGATGGATAGATAGAGAGAAGGATAGATAGATCGACATAATAAGATGGAAGTATGGGTAGATAGACAGATAGATGTGTGGATAGACAGGTGGACAGATGGATAGATATTGATAGAAAGATAGACAGATAGATAGATAGATAGACAGACAGACAGATAGATCGATAGAATGGATGTGTGGATAGACAGATGGACAGATAGAAATAGACAACAGACAAATAGATGTGTGGATAGACAGATGGGCAGAGGAATAGATATAGATAGATGATAGACAGACAGACAGACAAATAGATAGATAGATAGATAGATAGATAGATAACAGACAGATGTGTGGATAGACAGATGGGCAGACGAATAGATATGGATAGATGATAGATAGACAGAGACAGACAGACAGACAGATAGATAGATAGATAGATAGATAGATAGATAGATAGATAGATGCATAGACAGATAGATCTGGGGAGGGGGGGACTGACCTATGTCACCAGATAAGAAACCTGTCACCTAGTTGACACTGTACCACACCCACTGTACCAAAAGATTTAATACCCTATTTTATAGGTCTTGGAGCTGGAAGGGATTTCAGAGGTCATCCTTTCCAACTCGCTTATCAAACTAGTCCATTGTAATTCTGTCAATGGGAGGGCTAAAGAAGGTCCAGTCAGACTAACCAGAAGGGGGCACTGCTTCCCTTGGGGAGCCAGAGTGCCCTCCTCTGCAGTTGTTTCTAGATACAGATCTTGCTCAGAGACAAGCTGATGACTTATTACCAAGGTAGCCAGCCTCCTGCAGTAAAGAGAACCTTGGACTCAGCCAGGCAGTCCAGGTTCCAGTTCTAGTTCTGGCACTTCCTAAGTATTTAACTTTGGGAAAGTCACGTGCTTAATTTGCACCCCCCTCCCCCTGCCCCTCCTTCCATAAAATGGCCACATTAATCACTGTATTATATAATCATAAGATTTTTAGATATGGAAGCGACTTTAGAAATCATTTATTCCAACCCTTTCTAATTTATGTATGGCATAGCCAAGGGCCAGCCTTGTATTCAGAAAGACCTGGGCAAGCCATTTAGCCCCAGTGACTCCACACAACTCTCCAAGACTATAAGTTGTAGAAAAGTTACCAGTTCAAATTGATAGACCCAGATATCCACAGAATCACAAGTCTGATCCAAAAGAATACTATTACTGCTATTTAAACTGACCCACTCTCATGAAAATAACTTCTCTGTCCCTCCTCTGGGTTCCCTTCCAACTCATAATTCCATGATTCAAAGATACATAAGTACCATCCTCCCTTTGATCTAAAGAATTGTAGCCTATACCCAAAACTAACCACCCCACCCCAGCTCCAAACCAACCCCAACCAGTAGTAGAAAAGCTCCAGGTGCTGCCACAAATGCTTGGATTCAAAAGGCCTGAGATGGGAACCCACAAGAGATCAGCACTGAAAACACCGAGGGGCCCTTGGATATCTGCAAACACAGAGATTCTCCATTACTGTTTCTCCATTATTAAGGAAAGGAGAAGTAAAGCATCGTGAGAAATACTCTCCTCTCCGGTCCCCAGCATACTCAGCTTCCAAGGGTCCCACAAAGCTGAACCTAGGCAGGGTTCAAGTCAATTGCAATAAGCGTCTGTTTTGAATTGCCATTTGCTCTATCAAATTCATTAATTTCTGTGATTTATCAGTTTGTAAAAAGAAAAGGACAGAGAAAGGCCAACAGATATTTCTAGTTATGTTGTTCAGCTCTTCTAAACCATGCCTGAGCTTTGTGAGAGCAGAAACCAGGGCATAGAAAGCTCAGTTAAATAACTATAGCTGTCTATCATGAGGAAGAGAAGACAGGAGGAATAGGACCCTTGGTTTCCCATAGCAGAAGCGGCAACAGCTCAGCTGAGTTCAACAAGCAGCACTATGCCAGGTTCCAAGATACAAAAATAGCCCCTACCTTCAAGGAGCTTCCACTCTACTTTTTCCTAGAGATAGATCTGCCAAGTAAAAGAGGGAGGAGACTTGCCCTGTGTGCAGTGCAAAAAAATTCTGGATTTAGTTTCTGAAGACTTGAGTTTAAGTTTCATTTATTACCTGTGACATGGAGCAAACTCCCTGAGATGGATTAGGTGATCACTAAAGTCTCTTCTGGTTCCTACTCATTCAATGATTCCAGGCTGTTCCAGAGGAGCAGTGGGGAGAAGTAACAGAAAGGCAGTCAACTAATCAGTAGGCATTATTAAGGACCTACTATGCACCAGGCACTATGCTTGGCACTGGAGTGAAATGTGAAACTGTCCCTGTCCTCAAGGAATTTAAACCTGATTGAGATAGATACATAGATATAGATAGATCTAATAGATAGATAGAGAGATAGACCTAATAGATAGATAGATAGACTAGATAGATAGATATATGGATGGGTGGATGGATGAATGGATGGATGGATGGGTGGATGGGTATTAAACCTAAACATAATGGGGGAGGGGGAGAGAGAGGTAGGGAGACAGAGATAGACAGAGACAATCTGTACTCTAAATTCATCAATACTCTATTTGGAAACAGCATTTTTTATCATGAATCCTTGGGAATTGTGGTAGGTCATTGAGCTGATAAGAATTAGTAAATCTTTCAGAGTTGATTATCTTTACAATATTGCTGTTACTATATAGATTGTTTACCTAGTTCTACTCAATTCACTTTACATTAGTTCATACAGGTCTTTCTAGATTTTTCTGAAGCCATTCCCTTCATCATTTCTTATACCAAAATAGTATTCCATCATGTTCATAGACCATAACTTGTCTAGCCATCCTCCAATTGGTGAATATCCCCTCAGTTTCCAATTCTTTGCTACCACAAAACAGCTGCTATCAATATTTTTGTATTTTTCCTCTTTATTTGATCTCTATGGCATATAGAGCTAAAGTGATCTCTCTGGGTCAAAGAGTATGAACAGTTTAATAGCTTGGGTTGGGGGTGGGGGGCTGGGCACAACATAGTACCAAATTGCCTTCCAGAATGGTCAGACTAGTTCCCAGCTCTACCAACAGTGCATCAGCGTACCTATAGTGGATGTGTCCTATATCCTCTCCAGCATTTGTCATTTTCCCTTTGTGTTATCTTAGCCAATCTGATGTGATCAATCCTTTCCAAAAGGAATGGTAGTATACATTTAATTACTGTTCCCAGAGCAAGAGGTAGAAGGGTTTGACTCAGAGGAGGAAAGGGAGGGATATGCAGGAGAGTATGGCAGGACAATGGTTAAGAGAACTATGGTGGGGACACTCTGGATAGAGTAATGGACTCTCTCCCATCAGAAGAGCACAATGCCAAGGAAGGAGTTCAAAAGGTTAGCTGCAGGGTGATGTATTTGTTAGCCACAATGCCCCTTGAAGACTGTTAAAATGGAGAGACGTTGAAACCTTAACGACTGGTAGGGGCACCAAAACCGACAAATCTGAAGATCCTTGAAGTCCTGAAGCCAAAAAAAAGTTCTAGACCAGTGCATCTAATATTCTAGACCAGTAATGACTCATATTCAGGTGAAGGCTGAACCTGAAGATGGCCTCAGTGCAATTCAACAAACCTGAGGTTCTTTCCAGCTCTCAGATTCTATAAATATGACAGAGTTGGAGGAAAAATTAGAGCAAGGCTTCCTAGCCTTTGGAGGATCATGGTTCCCCCTCTGGAAATCTGGGGAAATCTATGGAGCCCTTCTCAGAATCATGTTTTTAAATTCATGAAATAAATACATATGGCTATAAAGGAAACCAACTCTACTGAAATACAATTACCAAAATATTTAAAAGAACAAGTTCACAGACCCTTTGTGACCCCATTTGGGGTTTTCTTGGCCAAGATGCTAGAGTGGTTTGCCATTTCCTTCTCCAAGACCAAATATATCTAGAATAAATACAAAGTAATTTTAAGGGGGGAGGTCCTAGCACCTGGGAGGATCAGGAAGGCTTCATGTAGAAGGCTGGTCAGTAAGTCAGTTAGTATTTATTAAAGGCCTATTATGTGCCAGGCACTATGCTAAGCCCTGGGAGCTTAAATAAAAGGAAGAAATCTCTCTCATGCAAAATTAGAGGTGATAAGGGAAATTCTCTAAGGCAAGGGTCACAAACAGTCAGTGACAACTGAACGACAATATTTTGTCTCTGCTTATATGGTGGCATATGGTCTTCCCTGTTAGAATATAAACTTTTTTGAGGGTCAAGACTGATTTTTGTCTTTGTATCCTCATTACCAGTGCCTGGCGTATGGTAGATGCTTAATGTTTCCTGATCAATTGGCGCATACAAGCTCTGACATTCTGGGTTCTATAGGTCCCTCTAGCTCTGACATCATCCCCAAAGCCACTCTTTAAATGGATCACCTTTTGGAAATTTATTCAGGGACATTTTAAGAATGAGTTTCTAAATCTATGTGTTATTTGCATCAAGAGGAGGAGGATTTTAAGGTTTGTAAAATTCATTGATTCAAATAAAGGGGCTGTTTTATAGACAGATGGTAAATCAGAGACAGATTTGCCCATAAACAAAAGGAGTTTAAAGTCCATTGGGGCAAACAGATGTTTTTAATTATCTTTATATCTCACTGAGCACTAATAGGACTTGTCATAAATTAGGCACTTGATAAATAACTGCTGGATATTAATTCAAATTTCTATCTCTCTTTAAGGTTTACATAATGCTTTCCTTACGATAAATTGAAAAGTAGATAATGTAGCTATTCTCATTTTACACTTAAAGAAACTAAGGTTCAGAGAGGTACAATGACCTATCCAGAGTCACACTACTTTCTCCAAGTGGCTACACTACCATGCTCCAGGAACCTCATCTTTGGAAAACCTCATCATCCTGCAAGATTGACTCCACCTTAGTCCTCACACCTCATCCCTACTCTCTGCCTCTCTGAATGGAAAGTGGAGCCATGAACTTCTGAACCTCCATTTAAGGAGGGGACTCGGGACAGGTATCTCTTAATACTAATATGTGTCTAATACATATCCGAGGCCAGATTTGAACTCCTGACTCCAGGACACATACTCTATCCACTTCAAGCTAAGCTATAGTAGGCATTTGAGAAATGTTTATTGATTGATCGACTGACTAGCTAGTAAGCATTGGGGTAAAGACTCAGGTCCAGGTGAAGAGAAGGAAAGAATCATAGGTTTGGAAAGAATCTCAAGAAGTTGGTCAATTGGTCAGTCAACAAATGTTTACTAAGAAATCACTATACATCACATTCTGCGCTGAGTTCTGAGGATGCAAAGAAAAGCAAAAACAGTTCCTGTCTTCACGGAACTCACGTTCTAATGGAGTAGATAATATACAAATGAGTATGGACATAGAAAATCTATACAGAGTAAGTGGGAGGTCACCTCAGAGGGAAGTCACTATCAGTGGGGAGGACCAGGAAATATCTACTACAAGAAAGTCAAATTGGAGCTGAATCTTGAAGGAAGCTGGGAAGCAGAGGTGAGGAGTAAGAGCATTCCAAGCTGGGGCAACAACCCCAAGCAAAGAGTGAAGAAATGGACTGTCATGTCTGAGGAACTGCAAAGTGGAAGGCATTGCTCAATCTGGATTTATTCCCAATAGCTTTTTTACAGTGAAAACCCCAGAGAATGCACAGTGTCAGGAGATATGGCTGAGATCCCTTCTTCCCCCAGCCCCCTACACACTAACCATGCCTCATTGGGCTTTTATTAATGTCAGCTTTCTATGTACCAGGAACTGTGACCTGACCAAAGACAAATCTGAATCCATATAGTAATGAGTCCCCCATGAGGGGCTCTGATGGATCACTAATACCCAGACCAAACCATGTCTTTTAGTCATTCATGTGAGAAGAGAGAACTCAAAGACTTAGGGACTATTAAAACTCTGAGGAACCTGCAAGATCCTTGAGTCTCATGCCATCCAATATAAAGCATACAAGCTGACCTGGGGTGTGGACTTGCTAAATCACCAAATCACCTGCCCTTCCCTACCATTGTGTAACTGACAGGCTGGTCAGGAATCACAACATGCCCCTTAGCCCCACATGTTTTCTGTATATGGATCTCATTAGCATTGTGCTTTTAAGTTTGAGCCTACTAGTGTGTATGTCTGTGTGTCTGTATGTCTGCTGTGTGTGTCTGTGTGAGGGGAGAGTGTGCCTCTCAAATCAGAGAGATTGATTTGTAAGTACTCTCCTTGCTCTGCCTTCTTAGTAAATCTCCTTTCATAAAAGCTAATTAATGTCAACTGATTGATATAGGGGACATGGGAGGCATTCTGGATAGGGGCTCATGAGTACCAGATAGTACCTTCGGAATACCTAATGATAAAATTCTGAGGGAAGAAACAGCTGACTGCTCTCTAGGACCCAGCCAATCCCTGGTAGCAGGAATTGAGGCAATCTCTCTGAGTAGATGCTACATTAAACAAGTCACCTAAAGTGGAACCCATTTTCCTCACTTGAACAATGAGAGTAGGCGAGGTTTTCCTTTGGAATTTGATGTTGTAGGAAACCTCTTGGTTTTCAGGAATGTCTCCTTTAAATTTATTTTTTTGAAATTTTTTGAAATTTTGAAAGACGCTAACTCAGTTCAGTAGTTTCTAGAAGCCAGGTTCATATAAGAGAGGGAAGGAGACATCACAAAACAGCCAAGTCAGCAAATTCAATTATTTCTTCTACTTTCTACATTTATGACCTTGAACAAGTCACTTAATCAGTCTGGGCCTCAGTTTCCTTATCTGTGAAAGACTAGATGAGTGGAAATAGTATAGACACTAAAGTCTAGAGTTTTTAAATCCTATGACCAAAAAGAGAGACTTCAGCTGGACGCAGGCATTCGTCTGCAAATAGAAGGGTCAAGAAACAGAAAATGGGAAAAATCTTGGTTTTGGAGTCTAAGTACTTAGGTTCAAATTCCAGCTGTGTCACTTGCTACTTCTGTGATCTGAGGAAAGTCCCTTCACTCCTATCACCCTGGGTCTCCTCATCTAGGGCTAGGTGTGTGGACTAGAAAATCTCTAAGGTGGCTTCCAACTCTAAATTGTCTGAAACTTGGAAAGATTCCAAGATGTTCCCTGAGCCACATAGCTAGTAAGAGTCAGTGGCTAGGCTGGAGACAGAAGCGGAAAAGATCTTAAGGCCCATTGAGTCCAGTCTCCTCATTTTACAGCTAAAGAAACTGAGGCAGAGTGGTCAAGCAACTCCCAGGTTCACATAGCTAATAAATGTTGCCTTCAAGCCCCACCCTCAATCAGCCATGCTGGTCTCAAACCATGGTCTTTCTGACACCAAGCCCAATACTCGATCCACTATTCTTCAATGTCCCCTCAAATCCAAGAAAGAAAGATTTCAGTTTGGATCAGAGGCTTTTAGAGTTGGAAGTAGCCTAAGAGACGGTCCATTCCAACCCCCTCATTTTACAGATGAGGCAGCTAAAATCAAAAGGGGCTGACTCCCAAGGTCACACAACCAGTAAACTGCAGAGTCGCTAATATTCCAACATGTGATCTCTAACTGAAACTCCATCTCAGGTTTTTTGTTAGGGGGACAGAGCTAAAGGAGAGAGAAAGAAGATGCTTGGAAGGAATCCTTTTAAAAGTCAAAGATAAGAACTTTAGAGAAAAGAAGACAAACTTTGCCTTCACCATTTTGCTGAGGTTTGGTGAAAACTCTCTTAATGCCTAGAGATTCTGAGGTCACTACTCCATCGGCCAAAGCAGGTGCGCCACACATACCAGTGGACTTTTCTTTATAATGCCTAAAGTGATCAGTGGTAGATAAGGTATGTGGAAGGTGTCCTACGTTCCCTACTCTTCTTTATCATCTACTCCTGATTTGGGCTCCCCAGGCTAGAGCCAATTCTAAGTCCCTATTGTGCCAGGCAACAAGACCTCCTTAGTATTGACCCAGACAAGAATCTCCCAAGGAGGCCAGACAAGAGCAGATGTCCATGACAGCCACCACCACAGAAGTCATTTTCTCACCAAAAACCTTTACACACCCGGATGGTTTAATTTCCTTTCAGTGTGAAGGAAGGAGGCAGGAGGGGGTGGGTGGAGAATGTGGGAGGGGGGGGTGATACCAAGTGCAAAGTGGCTTATTGCACAATGTCAGGATAACATGATGTCTCAACGGTCAGAGACCCAAGCCACCAGAAGCAGCAGGGACATGCAATCGAGTGGCTCTGTGGCCCAGGGTTTTTTAATACTTTTAGAGAAGTTGGGCTTATCCCAAGTTCCTCTCCCTCAGATTGTTCCTGTTGTTTTCTGGTTCCTGCCCCCAAGGATCATGTGACCCTTTAAGCCCTTGTTCTCCAAGACTATTCTGTTTCAAAAGCAGCATTGAATGTCAGAGTTGAAGTGGACCCTAGAATACAAAGTGTCAGAGCTGAGATATACCCTAGAATCCATAATGTCAGAGCTTAGATGGCCCCTAGGATCCAGAATGTCAGAGTTGGGTTGGACCCTAGAATCCAGAATGTCAGAACTGGGTTGGACCCTAGAACCCAGAATGTCAGAGCTGGGTTGGACTCTAGAATCTTGAATGCCAGAGTTATAAGGGTCTTTGGAACCCAAAATATCCAAGCTAGGAGGGACTTTAGAACCCAGAATGTGAGTGATGTCAGGGGCTTTAGAACACAGAATATCAGAGCTGAGATGGACCTTAGAACCTAGAATGCTAACATAAAATATAAAACAATAGGGCATGCTAAGAATATAATTTTAGATTTGGAAGGACCCTTAGAAGTGACCTAAACCAACCTCTTTATTTTACAGCTAAGTAAACTGAGGTATAGCCAGGGGAAGTAAACTTGTTGAAGAACTAGAACCTGACCTGGGTCCAGGGCTCTCTTAAGTCATTTTCTCCTTCTATATCCCAGCTTCTACCTTCTGCCATTGCCTTTCCTAACTTTTCTTTATAATGCCCAACATGATAAGTGAGAGAGGTCTATTTTCACTGCCTCAATGTCTTTATCTCCCATATGTTCCTCAGCTGTCTACAGTCTGGCTTTGATCTCTTTACTCATTTAAACCATTCTCTCCAAGTCATCATTGACTTCCTAATTACCCAGTCTAATGGCCTTCCTTTTCTCTGACCTCATCCTCCCTGACTTCTCTACAGCATCTACTCAGCTCTATGCAATGTCTGCCTGTTCTGATAACTCATAGCCCTTTATTTAGAAGCACAGATTGAGAGCTGGAACTTGCGGGGTCATCTAGTCCAACCCCATCATTTTGGAGATAAGCAAACCACTGATGGGTGACATTGAGTAATTTGCCCAAGTCCACATAGGTACTGAGTGGCAAAGCCAACATCTGAACTTATGTTCACTAACTCCAATTCCTATTTGTGTTTGTTCCTGTCCTATAAATGGAGCTTGGTCTAATTTGTGCCAGTAGCTATTTGTCTACAAGATTTTCCAAGATCCAGTGATACTGGTCTCCTAACTGTTCCACAAACAAGACACTCCATCTCTTAACCCAGGGCATTCTCTCTGGCTGTCCCCCATGCCTGGAATGCACTCCCTCTTCTGCTCCAATTAATGACCTCCCTGGCTTCCTAAGTCCCATCTAAAATCCTACCTTCTACAGAAAGCCTTCCCCAACCCCGCTTAATTCCAGTTCCTTCCCTCTGTTAATTTTTAACTATTTATCCTTTATATAGCTTGCTTTGTTTTGCCTTGTTTGTAGATTTGCTTGCATTGTTTTGTTTTGTTTGTATATTCACTTGCATGTTGTCTCCCCAGTTAGATCATAAGCTCCCTGAGGGCAAGGACTTTCTTTTGCCTCTTTTTGAAACCATAGCACTTAGCATAGTGCCTGGCATATAGTAGATACTTAATAAACGTTTATTCATTGATTGATAGATTGAAGTCACATCATGCTTGACTACCTTCTTGTTTTCCCTTTAACAGTTATTAGATCGGAGGAATGTTGTAATTAGAGTTTGGCTAGGTCTCAGTAAAGCACTTGTTAATCTTTTCTGCTATTCCCTTACACAAGCTGGAGAGATACAAACTAGATGACAATACAGTTGAAGGAATTCAAAGCTTGTTAAAGGACTCCAAGAATAGTCATTAAGTGTTGATGTAAACCTGGTGGAGGGGAGGGGTTCAGGTGGAATTCCCCAAGGATCTGCCTTTATACCCTTTAAGGTTTTTTAAAATTCAACAGCTTGATAATAGTAGAGAGAGCACTAGACCTGAACTCAAGGGACCTGGTTTTGTTTCCCAGTTCTGACACTCAGTAGTGTCTGAGCCTGAGCAATTCACTTAACCTCATTTTGCCTCAGTTTCCTCATCTATAGTATTTCACAGGATTTCTATGAGGAAAGCATTTTGCAAACCTTAAAGCAGTATATAAATGACTGATGATGATGAAGGTATAGAAAGCACACTTGTCAAATCCATAGGTGATAAAAAGGTAGGTGGGATTTATAACACATTGTTTCACAGAATCAGGATTTACGAACGTCTCAGCAACTACAATGCTTTGAAGATTCTAATAAAATTAAATTTCAAAAAAATAAATTTAAAGTCTAATACTTGGTTCAAAAAATCAACTACATATGCACAAAATGGGTGACGAGGTAGAATATCACCAGTGATGTGCTGGTAAATGTTTAACAACCAGGTCTCCAAAAAAAAAAAAAACATGTGCACACTGCACTGTCAGGTTTAAGCTGAATGATTAGCATTTTCTCCATCACTTTCTTAAGACTAGGCAATCAACAAAACAATAAATCAAACCCTGATTTATATCATTTGCTGATTTCTGAAGTCAAAAATCCCTCACTGAAAATTTAACAATAAACTCTCATGGTACAGCTAATTCTAGCACACCGCTATGGCTTGAAAGAGGTTATGAGGGCTTGAATTGAAAGTGTGATATGCTTTTGTAATCTTGGCCCTTGGTAAGAGAGGTGTAGCGTACAACACAAGGGAAGTGGGGATTCTGCTGAAGTCTGTACCATTCAAATCACAATAAGAAAATAGTGTCCTGAGTTCTGGCTAGCACATTTCAGAAAGTACTTTTTTAAGCTGGAGAGCATCAAGAATCCAGTGCCCCACATTATAAGGGGCCTTAAAGTCATGGCACAAGAGAATTAATTAAAGGGTTTAGGGATGATAGAAGAAGGAGGACAATGATGAGGAGGAGGAAGAGGAGGAGGAGAAGGAGGAGGAGGAAGAGGAGAAGAAGAAGATGATGTTGACAACGACAAGGATGATTCTCAGGAGACACACACAATAATTAACCTCAATTATTTGAAAAATTGTCATATGTGAAAGCAATGAGATGCATTTTGGTTGGCCCAAAGGGTAGAACCAGTTCCAGCAGGGGAGGTTGCAGAAAAACAAATTTTGATTCAATATAAGGAGAAATTTACTAAAAATTAGAACCAATAAAATTGGTCTTCTTGGGAGGTAGTGGGTTCAAATTAACTAAATTCTTCAAGCAATAGATTGATGACCACTTGGTGATATTATAGGGAGAATTCTTAAGCAGTTGGGGGGTAGACTAGATGACCTCTTAAATTCTTTCAAACTCTAAAATTCTGAAATTTTTGTGATTCTTATCTTCCTTTATAAACTAGAAGCTCTATGAGAGTGGAAAGGAATTTTAAAGATCATCTAGTTTCATGGACTGTGAATTCCACCAAGCTGGAGATTGGGTCTTACCATATCCAGTTCTAACTTTTCCCTTGACCTCTAGTCCCACATCACCAACTGCCTTTTGGACACCTCAAACTAGATATCCAATAGAAATGAAATTCAACTTGTCCAAAATAGAACTCATTATCTATCTAACCACTCACCCACCCATCTTCTGAACTTTTCTGTTACTGTTAAGGTTACTTCCAGTCTCCCAGTTTCTCAACCTTAATGATATCCTCAAATCTTCTCTTACCCACATACTCAATCAGTTGCCAAATCTTATTGTTTCTATCCTAATAAGATCTGTGCTATATGTCATCTTTCCTCCATTCACACATCCTCCACCCAGCAAACTTTTCTTTGGGACCATTGCAATAGCTTCCTATATGGTCTCCCTGTCTTGAGTCTGTCTCCACTCCAAGCCATCCTACACTCAGCTGCCTAAGCAACTTTCTGAAGGACGAGCCTGACCATTACATCCCCCTCCCCTTCATTCAATAAACTCCAGTGGTTTCTTATTCCCTCTAAAATCAAATATAAACTCCTTTGTTTAAAGTTAAAGTTCTCCACAACCTGATGCCTTCCTTTACTCCCCTACACATTCTCAATGGATACAGCAAAACTGGCCTCCTTGCTGCTCCTCAAAAAAAAAAAATACACTGCCCAAATCCATGGCTTCGTACTGGCTGTCTCTCATGCCTGGAACATTCTCCCTCTTCATCTCCACTTCTTAAAATCCCTGGCTTCCCTCAAGACTCAACTCAAATACCACATTCTGCAGGAGACTTTTCTTGGTAGCTTCAGTTGTGGCTTTTTCAATTGGAAATATCAGTCTGAAAGCCCTGTCCCCTTCTCCCATTGGCAGTGCTCAGATTTGAACTCAAGTCTTCTTACACCGAATCAAAATTTCTCATCTTATCTCACTCTTCTCACCAACCCATACAGCTTTAAAGAGGAGGAAACTATGAGAAGGATGATGGAGGCATGGAAGGCATGCCACATATACAAAAAGACCCAAATGTGAATCGCATCTCTTACCCTTACCTGTCATATTAGTCACACTAGTGATATGACTGTGGTTAAGTCACTGAATCTCCAGTTTTCCTTATCAATAAAATGAAGGGGTTGGACTGGATGATATCCATGGTCCTTTCCAGCTCTAGGTCTATACTTCTATGATCCTACTTATAGAACAGGGCTGTTGTAAGGATCAAATGAGGTAATGTGTATAAGGCACTTTACAAGCCATAAATCAGAATTTGTGGGGTTTTTTGTTCAGTTGTTTCAGTCATGTCCCATTCTTTGCAACCCCATTGGGGGTTTTCTTGGCAAAGATATTGGAGTGGTTTGCCATTTCCTTCTCCAGCTCATTTTACAGATGAAGACACTGAAGCAAACAGGGTTAAGTGACTTGCCCAGGGTCACACTGCTAGTCAGTATCTAAGGCTGGATTTGAACTCAGGCCTTCCTGACTCCAGACCCAGTGCTCTATCTACTGTACCACCTAGCTGCCCCAAATCTTTATTTAAGTTTCAGTTATTAGCATTTTAAAGTGATTTTCCCCAGGTCCGTTCCAGCTCTAAACCTTATTCATCCATCTATTCAACAAAAAGACGTGTTAATCATGCATAACCCAGAGTTCTTCCCCCTCTCTAGAATGCCACACGCAGCAGGGGAAAGGTTGCTAGGTCTGGAGGCAGAGGACCTGGATTTGAATCTTTACTTTGCTCTCCTTGGTATCCATGTGACATAGGACAAGTTACTCCCCTTCTCTGGTTCTCAGTTTCTCCATCTGTAAAAAGGAGGGAATTGGCCCACATGATCTCTGCGTCCCTTCTAGCTCAAAATCCCATAATCCTATGAGCTAGACAAGACAAGTATTATTCCCACTTTACAGATAAGAAGCCATTTGCCCAAAGTCACACATTTCACTAGTGACAAAGCAGAGTCTAGAGCTGAGATCTCCTGGTTCCCAGGGCTCTTCCCACTGTATCCTGCTGCCATCTTCAATGTTTTACTCCTTCCCAATACCAATATGATGTGGCAAAAAGATCTATTTTGCTCAGCATACGGAAAGGCACATATTGCCAATTTAGCCCATCATATACTTACACAGCATTTGGGGACTTTTCTCACAACAACCCTATGAGATAGGGAGTGTAACCATGATCATCCCCATTTTGCAGATGAGAAACCTGAGACCCAAAGTCTTGCTCAAGATCACAGAGTAAATTCTATAGACATGACTGGAACTCGTATCTTCTAACTTCAGGTATCTAAGCATCCTTCCCACTCTAGAATCCGAGGGAAATCTAGGAACTAGGAAATGTAACAAGGGTACCTATACTCATAAATTGCTGGAAGTGAAATGGACCTTAGAGATGAAATCTATTTCAAGGATTCTTGATCTTTTTTGTGTTATGGATTCCTCTGGCAGTCTGAATAAAGTTATGGACCTCTTCTCAACATAATGTTTTTTAATGCATGAAAGACACTAGATTACACAGAAAACCAATTATATTAAACTAAAAATGTAATTCCTACATAGACTGCCCCAGATTTATGGTCCATGAATCCCTGACCTATTCTGAACCCTAAATATTACTGAGGAGGAAACTAAAGACCAGAGAGGGGACACGTTTGCCTAAGATCATGCAGCAAGTGCCTAACAAGCAGAATCGGAACCCAAGCCTCCTGACCCCTTTCTCAGAACATTTTCCATCCCACCACACTGCCTTTCCTTGTTAATGATGCCTTATGTTTCTTACCCAGAAACAAATCAGACTGTGTCTATTTTTACTCAATCTTTATCATTCCCAGTGGTGAAAGAGCTGACAATTTTGAGGAAGTGGTGGAGTGGATTTTTTTTTCAATCAAAGTGCAAAACTTTCTGTAAAGAGTCAAGCTTATAAAGCAGTGTGTGTGTGTGTGTGTGTGTGTGTGTGTGTGTGTGTGTGTGTGTGTGTGCTACAGAGTCAGGAAAAAGGTAAAGAGAACTGATAGGGAAAGATTAGTAAAAACCAAGTCCCAAATTGCCCCCCACCCAGGTCATGAAGCTCTGCCCCTCCTCCAGGTCAGAATGCTCCAATGGAGCATTCATTCCCTCACATAGCTTGATTGTGACATCCCACCCCATTAGCCCCATACGGGGCTCAGGGTTGATACTCTCATATTGCAGTTTATTACTATCACCCAGAATCCTTCTTTCATAACAGTGCCCGGAGCATTCCCACAAACCGTTACAGAATATTTTAAGCTACAGATTTCAATAACTGTAATGCTCTTCTTTTTTTTTTCTTCTTAATTTCAGCTTTACTCTTTTGCAAAGTAACTGTTTTAAAAAAAACCCAGAATTATAAGCCTGATTCCCCCTTCTCTCAAAACTACTTTCCCAAGAAGGAATTTCTTTAGCATTATTCTCCTTTATCATCTCTACTTCTTGGAATCCCTGATTCCATCCACAACTTGGCTCCAAGACTATGTTATTCACGAAGCCTTTCCCAATCCTTCCAGCAGCTAGTACCCTCCCCCACAAAACTGCATGTATTTTGGGGATATATTTATATGAGTATGTGGTGTCTCCTCTGGAAGACTGTAAATTCCTTGAGGGCAGGGAATGTTTTTCACTCGTGTCTTTGTATCTCCTGCACCTAAGAAGGGTGCCTGGCCATCTAGTGATTGCTTAATAAATACTTACTGATGGATCACTGGATGAAATGCTTTGGGTTAAATTGACAACTGGGCCTTAACTGATTCTTTGATTGATTGAGTGATGGGAAGGAGAAAATGTGCAAAGGAAGAGATGATATGTAATATTGGAGAGGACAACAGATCTAGAATCTAAAAACTTGGGACCAAACCCTAGCTCTGCTTTCTGGTACTTGCATGACAGCTATGGCCATTTTCATTGGATATCCCCCAATGCCTAGAATGCTCTTGCTCCACAACTCTGTCTCCAAGCTTCCCTGGCTTCCTTCAAGCTTCAACTCAAGTCCCATCTTCCACAAGAAGCCTTTCCTGGTCCTCTTTAACCTTAGTGCCTTCCTTCTGAGACTACCCCTGATATCACCTATTACTTCCTTGTTCATAGTTGTTTGCATGTTATCTCCCCCATCAGACTGTCTTGAGAGTAGAGATTGTTTTTGGCCTTTCTTGGCATCCCTAGCCCTTAGCATAGTGCCTGGCACATAGAAGATGTTTAATAAATGCTAGTTCACTGATATGGCTGACTGGACTAGCTGATGGACTGATCCTCAAACATCAAGACCTTAGTTTATCCATTTGTCAAGCGAAGGGATTATTTCCAATGTCCCTTTCAGCTCTCAATCCCATGAAAAGACAGTGTATAGACATCTAGGCAAAGTGAAAGAATGCTTCACTTGGTGTCTTTTACCCAGGTTGAATGTTTTCCAGTTGTTTGACAGCGAATCAGTATCCACCTCTCTGAACCTCAGGAAATTACTTTGTCATCTTTAAAGTACTCTGGAACAAGGGGACTGTTTGGATCATCAGAAACACCAAAGCCACAGTCTTACCAGTTTAATATGAATTCTCATTAACCCACAGCTTGATAGCTTTCCTAGGCCATGTCTAATTTCTTTAATATTAATAACTATCCTCTAGCACTTCACATGAATTATCTCATGAGGCTCCCAACAAGTCTATGAGATAAGTACTACCACTAGGTCTGATCGTTGCAAATAACCAATGCTCTGAAGTGGTTACATGGATTTGTACTTCCACCATTCAAAGTTATAATTATATCAAATAAAGTCATTGGCTCCAGCCCAATGGAAATACATAGCACAGATCTGAGAAATGTGAATGCTTTGCTTCACGGGATTCCTGATTTGCACTAATACAGCTATTATCCTTCCCATTTTACAAATGAAAAAACAGAGATTCAGGGAAGGATACACAGCTAACAAGTATAAGAGACAGAATTTGAACTCAACTCCTCCTTCCTCGAGGTCTAGCACTCTACCCACTACTCCAAGCTGCTTCTCAATTTCCTCAAGCTTCTGTTCCTGGGAACATGTGATAATCATCTGGGTAGCTGGCAAAAAAATAGTCCTGTGAACTAACCAACAGCAAACAATGGTTTTCTGTAGTTCCCTAGTCTAACCTCCTCCATTATTCATCTACCCACCTTCTCATCCATCTATCCATCCATTATTCACCCAACGAACATTTACTAGGCACCCACTGTGTTCAGGTGCCCCAAAAGTCGTAGTGCAGTTTTAAGCTTTAAATTGCATGAAAACTTTGGAGATACCCCACAGAGGAACACAATGATCTCTGGTTAGGTGTTATATACCTACCAGTTGCCAAGCCCTTTAAACTCCATTCTTTCATATGATTCTCACGACAACCCCATGGGTAACCCTCATTTTACAGAGGAAGAGGTGAAGATTCAGAGCATTGAAGAAATTTAGCCAAAGTCACATAGGTAGTAAGTTACAGACCCTGGACTCAAAGCCAGGTTGCCAAACACCTGTTTACGACCAGGCCATGTGAACTATAAGCTATTTAAATGGCCCACCCTGATCAAACCATATCTTTTCAATTGCTTTCTGATTTCTTTCTTTCTTTTTTAAACAATTCAGCAAATTTCTTTATCTCTGTTAAAAGTAAAAAAGGCTTAGCTGGGTTCCAAATTATTCTAGGATTTGGGTTGGCTACATACTATGAGTTTCTCAAAGAACAACATTCTCATTGTGATCCCCAGATAAGGGGATCTAGAAATGGGATCAATGGCTTCATGCAAAGAGTGTTGAGTCTGGCGTTGGAGGACCTAGGTTTGAGTGGCATTGACTAGCTGTGAGAATCTGGGCAAGTCACTTCACAACCTATAAAATGACATTAATAACACCTGAACCTCTAGCCTCATGGAGCTATAGTAAGGAAAAACTTTTGTCAACTTGAAAGAGCTAGAAAAAGGCGATCCATTATCGTGCCTATGACCCAGTCCCTGGTCTGTTACCTTGGCAAGGCTATTCAGCTATGGAAGGTCTATTCAGTGAGCATGAGACCAGATTCCAACCACAAAGGCAGATAAGAAAACAGAAATGTTGAAGTGCTCTAACCAGCGAAAGCTTTTCTTGGGGTTGCAGAAACTTTCATATTTTAGGTGAATTCTTAAGTCAAGCAGAACTAATTATGGACTGTCCCCACCTACTAGAAGCTCATGGCCTCTCCTCACACTTCTCATGTTTAGTTCCTGTCCATGTTGTGTTTTTCCTTTCTCTGAGATATAGCTGGGCTCAATATTTTCCCATGTCTTCCCCTCTCCATTTCTCTCTCTCTCTCTCTCTCTCTCTCTCTCTCTCTCTCTCTCTCTCTCTCTCTCTCTCTCTCTCTCTCTCTCTCTCTCTCTCTCTCTCTCTCTCTCTCTCTCTCTCTCTCTCCCTCTCTCATTGTTTCTCATTTCTCATTTCATTACTCATAAAAGAGAATGATACTTCAATAATATTTTCTGTTTTTTAAACTTCCTTTAACCACACTTGATCATCTTGAAAGAATGTTTTCGTAGGTCAGTATCCTGTTATAATCAAAATGCCACCCTCTAAATAGGACCCACCAGCCATGTAGAACATGGCTGAATCCACAAGAGAAACTCTGAGGTAACCAAAAAGTTTGGATGTGTCTCCCAGTTTTGCTCATAGAATTAGAAATGGAAAGTGAGCAAGTGGAGTCAAATCATGTGATGTTAGGTAAATCCTATACAGATGTCCCTAAAGTCTTAGTGCACCAAGACTTTTGGGACACCTGCCTATATGTTTAACCATTTGTAAGATGGTTTCTGATGGATGCATCAAGTTGCTTATTAATACCCCAATTTTGTTCTTCTCACTTTAGGTTATGTTAACCAGCCCCAGCCACCAGCTTTATCTTACACAGAGGGAACCTTCCTTTAAAAAAAATTTTGTGTTCAATAGTATTTCTAAAGAATCAGAATAAAAGAGTTGGAAGAGAAGCCTTGCCTGCCTTCTCATTCCTTGAACCTCACCTTCGGGCAAAGATGCTATAATTAAGCCATCTGAGACCTAAGAATTATAAATTTTTATAGTTAAAAGACAGCTTTGAAACTTACCTGATTCATCTACCTACCTCCACATCCATTCATCCAATGAATATTTATTATTTATTATGTTCGGATCCCTGTATTAGTCTGAAGGAGTCACCAGGTTTAGACAAGGCAGTATAGATCTTCTTAGAGTTAAAAATGTAGTAGGGAGAGGAGCTACAGACTCAAAAAAAGCTGTAGTGTGTCCTGAGGAAGGGAAGGAGATTACAGACCAGGCCCTACATGGCTCTGTTGAAGGAACCATGTCTATTTATTCTGGAGAAAAGAAGTCTTAAGGGGAACATGAAAACTTTCATCAAGTTTTTGAAAGACTGCCTTAGGGAACAGATATTAGACTTGTGCTGTTTGGTCCCAGGAACAATTGTAGGAAGTAGCAAGTAGGTACATTTTGGCTTAATGTTGGAAAAAAACTCTCTCACTATTAGAGCCATCCCAGATAGGGCTGCCTGAAATGGATAATGCCACCCTTTCTCCCAGGCCTCCAGACATAACCACTTGTTAGGAGTGTCGTTGAAGTGGGTTCCAATTTAGATTTAGGTGGAATTACTGAGTCCCTTCCAACTCTGTGATTCTGTAAAATGACTAATACATAATATTACTCGATAAATCCTTCATTACTACTGTAGGTCCAAGGGGGAAGGTCATAACCGACAGTTGGAAGGGATGGATCCAAGAAGGCCTTGAGAAGGCAGGACTGGAGAAGGGCTAAGCTTCAGGATTCAGGATAGAGAGGAATTCATCAGGCAAAAACACAGAATGAGATTAGGGAAGGCACAGAGAACAACAGGAAGGACAAAGGAACCGTAACCAAGCAGCTCTGAACCAGTGCTATGGGGCATCCTTTGGCCATCCCTTCCTCCTCAAAGCCCAGAAACACGGCAGCATAGAGTCCTTAAATGTGCGAAAGCCATTAAAGCTCTTGCTACTATTTGCAGTACCAGGAAGCCCTGTCAATGCTATTATATTCAAATAAGTAAGGTTGCTGGTGGAGAGAATGCACCAGTTGAACCGTGTGGTATTAGGATAGATCCTTGGGACACTTCAAATGAAAGCTATGTTTTCAGAATTGGAGGTAAGGATGGGGGTCAGGGCTGAGTATGATAAGGAGAAGACAAACACAGATTGAACAAACATAGAGTTTAGAGTCCAGGGGATGACTGGGTCCCTGCTTTAATGAAGGTTGCAGTTTACAAGGGTGAATAAGAATACAGGTAACTGTATATACAGGCAACTATTGTAATGGAAGGACCAACCAATGAGGGACCAGTCCTGAGAGCATGGAGAAAGTCTTCACATATAGCAATTATAGACTCTGGGAGTCCTTATCCCAAATCCCATTTGCACTGGCAATTTGGAAGTAAGGTGGGGTACAGTGATAAAAGAAGGGAATATGTATTTACATAGCACTTACTATGTGCCAGGAGCACAGTGGATAGAGTAGATAGAGTGCCGGCCCTGAAGTCAGGAAGACTCATCTTCATGCGTTCAAATCCAGCCTCAGACATTTACTAGCTGTGTGACCCTGGGCAAGTCACTTAACCCTGTTTGCCTCAGTTTCTTCATCTGTAAAATGAACTGGAGAAGGAAATAGCAAACCACTCCAGTATCTTTGCCAAGAAGACCCCAAATGGGGCCGTGAAGAGTCAGACATGACTGACCAACAACAATAGCTCTGTGCTAGGCACTGTGCAAGTACTTTGCAAATGTTATCTCATTTGATCCTGACAACATCCCTGCAAGGCAGGTGCTGTTATTATCTCCATTTTGCAGTTGGGGAAACTGAGGCAGACAGGGTAAAGCAACTTGCCCAGGGTAACACAGCTAGTAAGTGTCTGAGTCTGGATTCGAACTCAGGTCTTCCTGACTCCAGGCCCAGTGCTCTACCCACTGCCCAGCTGGAACCCCAGAGGGCAACTAATTACATCTTTGTCCCTCCCAGGGTCCTGGGAGTATCCTGATGGGTTGTTTAACACTCTCAGCTCTAGTTCCCATTCCAGTGTGTTCTCCACAATCTCAATCATCAAAAGTAGGCACCCTAGTATCATTTAACCAATTAATATTAATTCAATTTTACAAAGGGTTATATATGGATATTTAGGAAAAACAGAAATTACAAAGCATTTCTCCTAAAACCAAGGGCATACTTCCTCCTCAGTCCCTGGGGAGAGTGGGCTCAAATTTAAAGTGGTTGCTACAAAGCATTTATTCCAATAAGTTCAATTATGAATGTAGCACGGTCAATGGACAAATCGTCCCCTTACTACAGGACACAGTATCTCTCAGCTTCCAGGTTGAGCCATTATTGGGCTGTTCCTTGGACCTTTGCCAGTACATCAGTCTTGGCTGCCAGAAAACTGGGATGACCTCTAGAAAGAGCTTGCTCTTCCAGCTTTTTGAAATCACACAAGCCCCTGCACTAAAGGAAAGAAGGCATAAACAAAAGGAGACCCCACCCCAGACACAGGCTTGCCTAGTAACATAGACACGGATTATGAACTCACTTGGTATCAGACCACTTCAAGGGAAAAAGGGCATGAGACTCCTGCCCAAACCAGAGGCCCACCACAGTTCATCCTCTGTATCAGAGGAGTCAAACATGCAGCCATGCATTTTAAAGCTAAGTTTTAAAAACCAGGCATAAATTTACCAGATGAATATGAGGAGGGAAGATATTTTAAGCATCAGTTTCATCATGAACAAAAAACATGGAGATGGGGGTTCACAGCATTCAGAAAGCAAGGGGTTAATAAGTTTGGATGGAACATAGAGTCCATGGAAGGGAGTAGTGTGAGATAAGACTAGACTGGCTTGTGAGGAGAATGAATGCCAAGAGGAAGAGCTTGAATATGACTTTACAGGCAGAAGGGAACCCCTGGATATTGTTGAGCAAAAAGGTAACAATCGGATCCATGAATCAGGATTATTCTAGTAGGGGTATGAAAGATGGATTCAAGTGGGTAGGGCAAATGCAGGAAAACCTATAAGGAGGCTATTACAATAATCCAGAACAATGGTGATCAGCCATACTAGGCTCATGGCAGTGGGAACAGAAAGAAAATGATGATCAGAGAAGCACTGCAGAGGTAGTATCAGCAGGACCCGGTAACTGAATAGATATAAGTGGTGAGAAAGAGAGAAGACTCAAAGGGAAGCCCAAGGGAACAAACATGGAAGAAGAGGGAAACATTGTCTCATCAACAGAAATAGGGAAGTCAGAAAGAAGAGTAGGTATAGGAGGCATGAAAATAAGATCCACCTTAAACATCTTGAGTATGAAGTCCTAGCAGGGTACAGAGATAATATTTCTTCTACAGAAGATTGGAGATGTGGATCTGGAGCTCAGAAGAGAAGTCAAGAATGGAGATAGGGATTTGGAAGTGATATGCATAGCTGTGCATGTCAAAGCCAGGAGAACTAATAAAACTGTCAAGGAAGAGAGAGCAGAGAAAGAAGAAAAAAGAATTAGGGACAGACCTATGAGAAGCATGCTCATTAAGGGTCTAAGAAAAGCCGCCAAAGAAAAAATATGTTATTCAAAAAATAAGAAGAGAACCAGAAGAATAAGGCATCCCTGAAGCTAAGGAGGGGAGAGTAGTGAGTAACAGAGGGTTTTCAAGAGCACCAAAAGCTTCAGAAAGGAAGTAAATCAGGATGGCATAGGGCTTGAAAATTATGCCATATGAGCATCAATTGGGGGGCAAAAAGGAAAAGGACCCATATGTTCAAAAATATTTATAGTAGCTCTTTCTGTAGTGACAAAGAATTGGAAACTGAGTGGATGTCCATCAATCGGCAGATGACTGCAAAAATTGTGGTATGTGGCTATGATAGAACACTATTGCACTATAAGAAATGATGAGCAGAATACTTTCAGAAGACCCTGTCAAGATGTATACGTACTGATGCAAAGTGAAGTGGGCAGAATGAGGAGAATGTTGCACGCGGTAACAGCAATATTGTAATCAACTGTGAAAGACTTAGCTAATCTGATCAAGATAACGATCTAAGACAATTTTGAAGAACTCATGATGAAAAATGCTATTCAAAGAATTGATGGAGTCTGAATGCAGATCAAGGCATACTTTTTTAAAACTTTATTTTTCTTTTTTGGGGTGGGGGGTCTGTGTTTTCTTTCATGACATGGCTGACATGGAAATATGATTTGGCATAGACAATCAACGACATCGCAAGGAGGGAGGAAGGGAAGGAAGAAAGGAGACAACTTGGAACTCAAAGTTTTTTTTTAAATGAATGTTAAAAATTGTTCTTACACGTAATAGGAAAAAATTTTAAAATTTTCACTTAAAAAGGGGAACTGGATTTAGTCTGTGGAAGAGAAGACTCAAGAGGAAGGAGAGGGTTGGGTGGGGTTACACTAGCTGTTTTCAAGTTTTCTAATTTGGTATTGATTTTAGTCCTTGTACTAACAAGTCATTGATCTGGCTTAATAGAGATAACTGATTTAGAAATGTCTGCTGCATTACTAACGAGTTGTTCCTTGACTATTAAAATATGATTAATTTCATTTTGTGAGATTATTTGGTACTCACCATCTCTAACACCTTTATATTCTCTTTTCAATGAAAATATTCTTGATACACAGGTGTGAGGTTTCTGAATTGTGCATCCACCTTTGCTCTCTCTCATTTCTTACTCATGTGCCATTTTTTCCAACCTATTTTTTCACTTCCTTTCCTTGTACCTACTTTTGCATTGAAGTCACAGAATACAAAAAAATGTTCTTCTATGCCTGACTAATAATTCTGTGTGACTTGTCCATATCCTCCTCTGTTTAACACAGGAGACCCACTCAAAACGCTGGAGGACTTCTTCACTTTCTTCTATGGGCTCAACTCATCATCTATCTGCATTGTCTATCATACAAATGCATCCCAATAGACCAATGTGGTGAAATCTGGACACTAGACATTTTTCATCTCCTTGATCTTTCCTGTGTGGATTGATAGACCAAACTCTTTTGAGAAATTATAGTAATTTCCAAGAAGCTCTTCAATGTTCTGGAGCTTATTGCAATTAGCACAATGTTATTCACAAACAGGAGCATCCACAAGGACTCCTTCTTTGACCTGGACTCTATGCTAAATGTCCCCCATCTCAATGGAAAATACTTTTGATTAAGAAAACATCTCTCTGTTTTATGTCTCTCCAAATGTTTATTACTAAAAGATTGTTGAACAAATGAAAAACTAATTAATTAATTAATAATTTATTATTGATATTTTTGTGGTTATATATTCCAAGGAATCTTGAATGATTTTGATGTATGGATGGAAGAAACTGTGTTGGAAAATAGCCTGTCAAAATGCTGTTTCATAATCAACAAACAATGAGCACAATGAGATTTTATATCCTCTACATCTTTCAGTTAGTTGTGAAATTGAAAGGATATGATCTATTGTTGAACAGCACTTGCAAAATCCTACTTGTTCTCTACTAATACCATCATCAAGAAGGCCTTTGATTTATGTACTGGATATTTATACATGAATAGAGTATGGAATTTGAAGTCCAGAAGACCTGAGTTTGAATCCTGCCTTAGACACTAGCTACATGACTCTGGCCAATTCGCTTAACCTCCCCATGTCTCAGCTTCCTCAACTATAAGTGCAGACAATAATAGTACCTATCTCCCAGGATTCTTATGAGGATCAAATGAGTTAATATATATAAAGTGTTTTGCAAACTTAAATTGCTATGCATATGTTAGTTTTTATTATTATTATCATTATTATTATTATAGATGGTACATTAAACAAATACATAAGTAGTTATTGACATTCTCTTGGTTTCTTTGTGTGGATTTTTTTTAGTGTGGATAAGGTCCAAGATTTTTTTCCATGTTTTTTGGTATCTTTCCCTCCTTTGGATGCCTTATATATCCAGTACCTCAATACCCTCCCAAATGTATTGCCTCTAGCACAAATCTCTATATATATTTGGTCTAATCCAGCTTCTTTTCCATCTTGGTGCCATTTCTCCCTCCTCTATAAGCATACCAGAGACTAATATGTTAGGATCCCAGTATGGTGGTTCTACTGTCCTTGAATTGTTATTTGGTCTCTAATTAATTATAATAATTTCTTTAACAGATATTTATTGAATATAATTTATTACATTGTGTCCACAAAAGATGTGTTTAATATTTCTGCTTTTCTGAATTCATTTGTGAGATTTTAATACCCTATTAAATGGTCAATTTACATAAAGGTGCCATAAATAGCTGAGTAATATGTTTATTCTTTTCATTTCCCATTCAATAATCTCTAGGGTGTAGAGTCTATTCAGGGAAGACTAGTGGCTCTGTTCTGAGGGATGCTGAGCCCTTTTCAGGGCTGCTTTCCAGCTTTGGTGTCCACCTGTTCCACCTAACTCTCACCTGTGGCTCCAAGAAGCTGTAGCATGCACAACAGCCACACTCCAATAAATCATTTCAACAGATGGGCAAAACCAGGTTGAGGGTAACCAAGGGATCTCAAACCCACAGGCAAATTGGGGGGATGGGGTATCTTCCCTAAGCATATAAAGATTTCCCCTGGTGGAATGAGTGAATGAGAATGATTTGTTCTAACAGCTACGAAGGCAGCTGAAGCAGGCACTGTGGAGCACTTAGAGCTTGATTAGACATAGAAGGTATGAGGGCCATCCACTGCATCTTGAACCATCTAGTGATCTTGACTCTATCCTGCCACTGGACTATGACAACTCTGGAGGATAAAGTGAGGCCAACAACTTTGTGCAACTTGGCCTCACTTAAATTCAATTTATACATGAATCAAAAGACATCGCTCATACCATTTTACCATTTTTACCTATCTCAAAGTCCTGTGGTAACAGGCAAGTGATGAAGCAGTAGGTGCAGATACACCTGCCCTGCACACTGGCAGTCCAGACCATAGGCTAATTTTCTAACTGGAAGCAGTAGTGGGATCCAGCAGCCCCCTGGGAGTCTGAGCAGCCTTTTGAGGATTGCACTGTTTACCTCCTGGTGTGAGGAAGGGGCTAAAATAAGTGCCCTAAAAATCATCTGCTTACCCAATCCTGGCCTGATTACTCTGGCAGGTGGGGACCCACCTTGTGATAGAAACACACAAAAAAATGTACAAAAACATCAGCAAAGATAATTCTACTCACCATCAGTACATGGAATGTGCACACACTTATAGACAATACAAAATCCAGTAGACCTGAAAGATGAACAGCTCTTGAAAGAGAACTCAGCAGGTATTGTATTCAAATAGCAGCCCTAAATGAAACAAGGCTGGCAAATGAAGGCCAGCTTACTAAAGTTGGAGCTGGGTACACATTTTTCTGGAGTGGCTGCAGTGAAGGAGAGCTCCATGAAGCTGGCATAAGTTTTGCAATCAAAACTAATCTAATCAACAAGCTGGTATGCTCATGGCAATGCAATTGCCACTTACAGGAAAATGTCACACCACCATCATTGGTGCCTATGCTCCCACCATGACAAACCCTGATGAGGTCAAAGAAAAATTTTATGAAGACCATACCATCAATGTGCCAGAAGAGGACAAGCTAATAATTCTGGGTGACTTAAATGTTAGAGTAGACTTGACAGGGAGTCCTAGGGAGGAATGGAGTTGGAAACAGCAACAGCAATGGCCACTTACTATTGAAGACCTGTGCATCTCATGACCTTCTCATCACCAACACTGTCTTCCATTTACCTAAACACAATAAAACTTCATGGATGCACCCTTGCAGCAAACATGGTATGTAGTAGACTATGTGGTTATAAAGAGAAGAGACAGACAGGATATGAGAGTGATGAAGGCGATGTGTGGAGCAGAGTGCTGGACTGATCATAGACTTATCCTCTCCAAGCTAAATATTCACAATCAACAAAAGCAGTAGCCCCAAGGCAAAATGACTACCAGAAGAATTAATGTCAACAGATTAGAGCTCTTCTCTGAGTGGGAACAGTTTGTTGCTAACTTGGAGGGAAAGTTGAACCAACATATAGTTGACAACGGCGGAGCAGAAAAGGAGTGGGCAGCTTTCAGAGATTTGGTGTATGGCACTGCATTTGCTCATCTGGGTCAGAACACTCACAAATATCAAGACTGACGATGAAAATAATGAGGAAATTCAGAAGCTGCTAAATGAAAAATGAGCACTCCACAGGGCTTACCAGCAGGATAGCTCATCTATCTCTAAGAAGGCAGCATTTAATTCCACCAAAAGTGAAGGACAAGTGAAGCTTAGAGAGATGCAGGATTCTTGACTCAGTAAAAAGACAGATGGAATTCAGTTTCATGCTGATAGTAAAAATCTAAAACTCTTTTATGATGCCCTGAAGGCTATTTATGGGCCAAAGACCTATAGTGCATCTCAACTACTCAGTGCTGATGGAGCCACACTGATTAGTGATAAGGACATGATCCTAGAGAGATGGACTGAAGACTTCCATAGTGTTCTCAACAGACCATCATCAATCAATGCTGAAGCCACTGGCCATTTACCTCAGGATGAAGTCAATCTCTCCCTAGCTGAAGTTGCAGCTGAAGAAGAGATTTTGAATGCCATTAGACTCCTTTTGTGTAGCTTATCCTATTCCTATTGTGGTGCTTATCCTATTCCAGCTGAGATTTAAAAGATAGGGGGTCCATTGCTCATACAAAAGCTGACTGAAATTTTCCAGGTTATATGGCAAGAGGAGGTTACCCCCAGGAATTCAAGGATGCCTCCATTGTCCATCCCTATAAAGGTAAAGGAAATAGATTGTCCTTGACAATCACGGGGCGGGGGGTGGGGGTCTCTCTCTTAGTCATTGCTGGCAAGATTCATGCCACAGACTTTCTTAGCAAGCTAATCCTTCACCTGGAATATGGTTATCTACCTGAGAGCCAGTGTGGCTTCAGAAAGGGCCAAGGAATGGTCAATATGGTGTTTGCTGCCCAACAACTCTAGAAAAAATGCCAGGAGCAGAACAGAGGTCTGCACACAACATTCGTAGATCTGATCAAGGTCTTTGATGATGTCAGTCATGAGGGTTTGTGGAAAATTATGTCAAAATTTGTTTGCCCTGAGTTCATCAGCATGGTATGTCAATTTCACAACAGCATGCTTGCCCAGATTCTGGATTATGGACAATACTCTTATGCTTTCCCAGTCACCAGTGGAGAGAAACAAGGATGTGTGCTTGTTCCTATGCTTTTTAGCATGATGTTTTCAGCCATGTTGTTAAATGCCTTCAATGAGGATGAACATGGCATCAAGAACAGCTACTGCATTATGGTAAATTCTTCAACTTGAAATGGCTACCAACCAAGACCAAAGTGGAGGAAGTGTCAGTACATGATTTTGTTTGCAGATGATTGTACACTCAGTGCAGCCTCTGAATGTGAGATGCAGCAAAGCGTGGATTGATTCTCTGCTGCTTGTGCTAATTTTGGTCTAACAACACCAAGAAAGCACAGGTACTCCTTCAGCCAACACCACACCACCCATACATGGAAGCATTGGTTATAGCAAATGGAGAAGTTTTGAATGCTGTGGATTAGTTCTCTTACCTTGTCAGTATACTTACTAGGGATGTACACATTGATAATGAGGTTGATGCATGCATTGCCAGAGCTAGCTCAGTGTTTGGAAGACTCAGAAGGAAATTGTGGGAGAGAAGAGGTTTTAGACTGACTACCAAACTGAAAGTTTACAGAGCCATTGTACTGACTTCGTTGTTGTATGCCTGTGAAACCTGGATAGTCTACCAGCACCACGCCAGGAAATTGAATCATTTCTATTTGGATTGGCTTAGAAAGATTCCAAAGATCACTTGGCAGGATTAGATACAAGATACTGAAGTCCTTTTTCAAATTAAATTGCCAAACATTCAAACTCTACTGCATGGAGCACAACTACGATGGGCTGGCCACATTGTTCCAATGCCAGATGTACATTTGCCTATATGGAGAACACACACAGGGCAAGCATTCATATGGTGGTCAGAAGAAACAATACAAGGACACTTTCAAGGTCTCTCTTAAGAACTTTGGAATTGATTGTGTGACATGGGAGATACTGGCACAGGACCATCCAGCATGGCATATGCTCATCTGAGAAGGTGCTGTGCTCTATGAGCAAAGTAGAATTGAGGTAGCTCAAAAGAAACATGAGATGCACAAATTTAGAGAATCTGCCCCAAATGTTCACATGGACTATTTGTGCCTGACCTGTGGTAGAGCATTCCAAGCTTGTATTGGTGTGATCAGCCACAGTCAGATGCACTGTAACTTGACTCAAGCATAGTGATGTCATTTCTGTCCTCTTCAAGAATGAAGGACAACAACCAACCAACCAACCAACCAATAATCTCCAGGTGTTTATCACGTCTAATTTTTCTAAAATTCTATTCAGGTTCTTTACTTCTTTTTTGCTAGATTTACCTAGATATGAGAAGGGTATATTGAGGTTTTCTATTATAGTTTTATTGTATATTTCTTTCTGTAACTAATTTAAATTTTCCTTTAAATATTTGCATTTGGTGCACATGTGTTTTGTATTGACATTAATTCATTGTCTATGATATTTTTAAGCAAAATGTAATTTTCCCATTTATTTCTTTTAATTAATCTTGTTTCTGTTGTTGCTTTGTCTAAGATGACAATTATTATGCCTGCTTTTTTTTAACTTCACCCGAAATATAGTAGATTTCATTCTGATCTCTTCCTTTAACTATGCATGAATCTTTTGATTTGAAATGTGTTTCTTGTGAACAATACATTATTGAGTTCTGTTTTCTAATTCATTTTGCTATGTTCTTCCGTTTTATGGGTAAGTCCATCCCATTCACATTCATAATTATTATTGTTAATTGTGTGTTGCCCTTCAACTACTAATCTTATGCATTTCTTCTCTTTGTTTCCTATTCCCCCTTTTTAAAGAAAAATATAGTGATGAGAAAGAAGGCATGAGCTTATAACTAGTACTCTAGGTTTGCTCTAATTTCCATCTGCCCCTTTTCACTTTCCCTCATCCAGAGCCCAATAACAACTTCTCATTCTTTTTTAATTTTCTTATAAGTCTCTCTTCAAAATCCACCTTCATGAGAGTTTGTTTTGTTTAAGATTAATCCTTCCTTTAATCTACTTCTCCTCTTATTCCCTCCTTTGCCTTTTCCCCTTTCCCTCCTCTTTCCTAATTTAGCAAAATGTATTTCTGTATCCAACTGTGTGTATATTCTTCCTTCTTTTGACCAGTTCAGATGATAATGAAGTTCAAGTGTTTTCTGCTTCCCCCCACCCTGTCAATCTCCCTCTCCTTGTTTGTACAGACTTCTATTTATGCATCACAATTATATGAAATAATTTTCTTGTCTTTCCTCTACCTTTCTCTCCTCCCCCCACTCAATTTCCATTCCTCTTTAAAAGTTTTAAACATAACAATACTATTCTCAGGCCCTCTGTTTTTAGTATGTTCCTAATTATGATCATCTGATCATGATAGTTAGAGTAGATATATATATATATATGTGTGTGTGTGTGTGTGTGTGTGTGTGTGTGTGTATGTGTATTCTTCCCATATTAGAATGGAAACAATTTTTATTTAGTCCTTTATGATTTCTCACTCATGTTTATCTTTTTAGTGTTTCTTGATTCCTGTATTTGTATTTCATAGTTTGTACTCAGTTCTGGTCTTTTCATCAGCAAAGCTTGGAAGTTCTCTATTTCATTAACAATCCATTTTTCCCCTGTAGGATTATATTGTTTGGTTTGGTAGGTTATTATTTGTTATAATACTTATCTCTTTGTCTTCTGGAATATTGCATTTCAAGTTATTTTGTGGCTTCTAAATCTTATGTCATCTTCTAAATAGCTCCTCAGTACTTAAATTTGTTCCTTTTGTTTTTTCTTTGTCCTAAAAGCTCTGGATTTGTGCTGTAATATTCTTGCAGTTGTCATTTTGGGATTTCTTTCAGAACATGACCAGTAGATTCTGTTTCTAAAAGATCAGCACAGTTTTCATTTATTATTTCTTGAAATATGTCCAGGCTTTAGCCGTTCCAGATTTCAAACTGTATTACGGAGTGGTAGTCATCAAAACATTCTGATACTGGCTAAGAAATAGACTGCTGGATCATTGGAATGGATTAGGTGTACAATTTATAATAGTAAATGGTCATAGCAATCTAGTATTTTATAAACCCAAAGATCCAAACTTTTGGGGTTAGACCTCAATATTTGACAAAAATTGCTACGAAAACTAAAAAGCTGTTTGGCAGGAAGTAGATATAGACCAACATGCCACACTATTATATACCAAGATAAAGTCAAAATAGGTAAATGATTTAGACATAGTGATGTGATAAGCAAATTAAGGGAGCATAGAAAAATGTACCTGGCAGATCTATGAATAAAGAAAGAGTTTATGACAAGAGATAAATAGGATCACAGGAAGTAAAATAGATAATTTTGATTATATGAATTAAAAGCCTTTTACATAAATCAAACTAAAGCACCAAAATTAGAAGGAAAACAGAAAACTGGGGGTGGATTTTTATAGAAAGCTTCTCTGATAAAGACTTCATTTCTCAAACATATAGGGAACTAAGCCAAATTTATTTTTTAAAAAAAGAGCCATTCCCAGTTGATAAATGGTCAAAGGACATGAACAGGAAGTTTTCAGAAGAAATCAAAGCTATCAATAGTCACAGAAAAAATACTCTAAATCTTTGCTGATTGGAGAAATGCAAATTAAAACTCTAAGATACAACTTTATATCAAGCAGACTAGCTAAGATGACAGAAAAATAAAATGACAAATGCTGGAGATGTGGAAAAATTGGGACACTAGTGCACTGTTGGTGGAGTCGTGAATTAGGCCAACCATCCTGGAGAAGAATTTGGAACTACACCCAAGGTGTTATTAAAAAAAAACTGTGTGTAACCTTTGACTCAGGTGACATCAGTCTGTATCCCAAAAAGATAAAAGAAAAGAAACAAGAACCTATTTGTACCAAAAAAAAAAAGATTTATAGCAGCTCTTTTTGTGGTGGCAAAGAATTGGAAATCAAGGGGATGCCCAGCAATTGGGGAATGGCTGAACAAGTTGTGGTATATAATTGTGATGGAATACTGTTGTTCTATAAGAAATGATGAACAGGAGGGTTTCAGAAAAACCTAGGAAGATTTATATGAACTCATGTAAAGTGAAGAGAGCAGAACCAAAAGAAAATTGGACCCAGTAATAGGAATCATGTAACAGTGATCAAGTGTGGAAAACAGCAACTCTGATCAAAACAATGATCCAAGACAACTCCAAAGGATACTATCCACCTTCAGAGAAAGAATTTATGAACTCAGTGCAGATTGAAGCATAACTCTTTCATCTTGCTTTATTTTTCTTATTTTCGTCTGTTTTCTTTTGCAATATGCATAATATGAAAAATGTTTTGCATGACCTCACATGTATAATCAATATCAAACTGTTGGCCTTCTCAAGGAGGGGAAAGAAAATGAAGGGACGAAATTTGGAACTCACAATTTTAAAAATGATTGCTAAAAAGACTTTTATATGTAATTGGGAAATATTTAATAAAATAAATAAAATATATTTTAAAAAGAAATATGTCTGGCTTTTTCGGTCATGAATTTAAATAATTCTTAAATTTTTCTCTTTGATCTGTTTTCCAGCTTATTTGTTTTTGCTATGAGAAATCTCATAATTTTTCCCATTTTTTCAGTCTTTTGTCTTTGTTTTAATATTTTAATATTTCTCTTGGAGTCTTTAGTGTGACCCAGGACAATGTATAATCATTTCTCTACTGCTGTGGACTCTGCAGGTTCCTGACCAGCATTTAGATCTGAGCAACATTATTGTTGGCTTGTTCCTTCCTAAAAGTGTTAGTATAATGTTGCTAGGTTCATTTAATATCAGCCAACTGGAAAACTCTCAAGACTCAAAGTTACAGAACTTCAGGTTTCCCTTCCTTCTGGTGTGCTTGCCTTGTTATTCTGATATGGACTTTAGGCTGGACTGGAAGACAGAACTGAGTCTCTGTTCTGCTTCTGGGATCAGAGCCATACAACTACTGTTTACTTCTGAATTTTTTCCTACTACCTAGAACCGTCAAGTGCTCCTTAGCCTTGAATTCAACTCCTCAGGAGGTCTGTTCCTCGTTCTACCATAGATTTGTGACTCAGAATTAGGTAGTGAACAATAGAGCTACCAGTTGATACCAACTTCATATTCTACACAAGTTCAGCATTTTTCTTTATGGGTCTGGGACCTCTTCTTGCCATGGTGCACAGCCTTGGCTTCCTTCAGTTCCTATGTGCTTGAATGCTCTGCACAGTGAACCGCTGGCCAGACTCTGTCCCCAGCATCTGCAGACCTATCTGTCTCCCTTTGTTGACCAGGGCTGGAAAAATTACTCACTGTGATTTTTTTCTTAGATTTCCCAATCAGGTCTCAGTTTGGTGTGTTTTCTAGATCACTGCAGAGGAGTTATGTTGGAGGAGCTCAGCTCTACTTCTTCCTGCTACTTTGCCATCACTCCTCATTACCTGAGAGACTTTTGGAAGTCATCACAATTCTTTAGCCTTCTCTTCCATAAAAGCCATCTATACATCAAAGATCTACCCCAACTTTAAAATCCTATTCTTGTGTGATCCTCAATGGCTGTTGAATTGCCAAATTGAATAAAAGGGAGATCACCGTATACACCAGTACTTCAGGTGAAATAATTAATCCAAGACTAGGTCTGCCATCTCTTAAAGGCTGCCAACCCCTGGCCTAGCCAATTCTTCCAGGCCAGGCCGGCCATAGTGTTGTGTGGGGGAAGTATGAGAAAAGTCCTGAATTTCTGAGAACTGTCTGAACTTGAAGGATCCTCCCTTAGTCATGTGGTGATAAATTCAGTGCATCAGCAATTTAGCTGCCTGCGTGCCCCATAAACCTTTGGTGGGGCCCTACTGTCCTACTCCCTACCACCTTCAAGGGGGGAAAAGTAAACACGTCCAATTGAGAAACCTCACTGAGTTAACTATTGCTTCATTATACACATCCAGGAAAAGAGGAAAGGGGTCAATCACTCAAGTATTATTAAAAGTCAACAACATCTGAACAAGCAGAAACAAAGGGGGAAGGGGGAAAGGGGCAGAAATCTTCGGGCTCACCAAAGAAATGTTATCTAATGCCAACAAAGAGTGAGTGTTTCTAGAATTAAGTACTTGAGTTTCAGATTAAAATGTCACTGATTTTTGCTCAGTACACAACCTCAAATATCACTTTGAGGGCTTGGGTGGAGGTAGGGAAGGAAAAAGGGAAGGCTTTGGGGAAAAAATGCATTGATTTTTTTTTATCTAAAGCCTTTTTTCCTCCAAGAACATGCAAACCTCTCCTAGACTGGAAGGTGTCACTTTCAACTTACCTAGCTTTCTTTGAAAAGTGTTGGCTTAGAGTTTAAGTTAGAGATACACAAGAGAACCGAGACCTTATTCTTCCAGGCTGACTAGCCCAATCTGATGGACTCTGGGGAGCATTTACCCCAGAGGAACAGAGACTAGAGATCACTGGAGTGTGATAGAGCAAAAAGAATCAGAAGACTTGAGTTTTAATCCCTGCCCTGGAACTAATTGTGTGACCTGGGGAAAAATCGCTTTCCCCCTCAGTCTCAATTCCTACTTCTCTAAAATGAAGTTTTGAATTAGATAGTAATTACAGTCCCTTGTATTTCTCAACAGAGTTGCTTGCGTGTTTATCTCCCTCATTAGAAGGTGAGTTCCCTGAGAACAGGGACCATGTTTTTGCTTTTATTTCTTTTTCTGCCCAGTGCTTAGCACAGTTCTGGCACATAGTGAGCACTTAATAAATGCTTGTTGACTGACTAAATCACAGGACCTCATGAAGGAGCAAATCTTACAAAATTTCAAGAGCTGGAACCTCAGATGTTATCTCATCTTACCCAAACAAGAATTACACAACCTACCTGACAAGTGGTCATCCCATGATTATTTAAAGACCTCCAGTGAAGGGAAATCATTCTCCTCACAGGCAGCCCATGCCACTCTTGAATAACTCTGTTGCTAGGATATGTTTAGTCCCATCAAGCCAAAATCCTTGTTTTGCCTTCTGAAGCCAAGCAAAGCAAGTCTAATGTATCTTCCATGTAACAGTCCTTCATATACTTGAAGACAGATCATGACCCCACCCCACCCCACCTCTTTTTCTTCTCCAAGCTAAACATCTTCCATTCCTTCCATTGATCCTCAAATGGTTAGTTTTGCTGGAAGTTTCACTATCCTGGTTGTCCTCCTGTGGAAGATTTGCAAGTTAGCCTTGTCTCCCTGAAAATGCGGTATGGAGAACTAAACATAATGCTCCAGATAGGAATGACCTTGGCTCACTTTTCAAACCTTCTCTCTCTCCCTCTCTCTCTCTCTCTCTCACCAATCAGGTCACATCACTCTTCTCTTCGAAAAACCTCAGTGGCTCATTATTATCTCTAAAAGTAAAACTAAAGCTCTTTATACTCAACATGCAAAGCCCTCCATATTTTGGCACCAACCCACCTTTCCATTCTTATCTCACATTCTTTACTCTATATAGTCAACACTGCTGCTTAACTAAACCTCCTATATTGTTCTTCATACTCTCCCACCTATGACCTTCCTTCTGCATCTTTACCTGCTATATCTGTGCTCGTTAAAATCTATTTCAAATCCTTGATCCTCCAAAGAGCAGTCACTGATCTTCCCATTAATATTTCCTCTTCAGAAATCACAAAGTTCTGTGTGTTGCATGACTTTATTTTGTAAACCCATGCCCAATAGCTATATGTGTTGCTGTCTTTTTCCATTAGAATTCAACCTCTTTGAGGCTTGATTGATTGATTCTCCATCCTAAACTGTAAGTCTTTTAAGGACACAATCCTATCTAGGTTTTGTTTCTCTTCCAGTGCCTAGCACTAGACTCTGCACACAGTAGGTGCTTAGAATTATTGTTGTAATTGTCTCCTAAGCTTCCTACTACTTTACAAGCTCGATGGTTACTAGTGATCGACAGGAAAAGGAAGGAACCCAGGACAGCTGCAGGATAGATAACTGGCTTGGGCCCCTCATGTCCCAGGTGAATGGAGAACACCTACCCGAGTCTCAGTTTGCTCATATGCAGAGAAAATAGCATAAGGTTCTAGTGCAAATTAGATCAATTACAAAACACATTGCCAGAAACCACAAAGAGGCTTCCTCTTTGGGTGCAACCCATGGCACCCAAACTGGTCATGAAGGAAATGAAAAGGTCGGGTTACCCTGAGAAGATGAAAATCATGTCATGTAGATCAATCAATCCATGAATCCACAAACCACCAAGCTAGGCACAGGTGGCTATGGGGAAGAGAGAAGGAAATACCAACATAAGAGAAATGCCATTCAAAATAATCATAACATGCATAAAATACCTGGCAGTTAATCTACCAAAATACAGGTAAGATTTAGAGAAATACAACTACAAAACATTGTTTATAGAAATAAAGGGAGGTAAACAATTTAAATGATATCTGCTACTTGTGTTTGGGCTCTGCCAATATGATAAACATGATAAATACTTTTTAAACCAAGTAACAGATTTAGTCCTATAGCAGTAAATCACTAAGGACACACTTTATAGAACCACGCAAAATAATACCAAAGTTCACTAGAGGCAGCTGGTAGCACAGCAAATTGACCTCTGAGTCTGGAGTCAAGAAAACCTGAGGTCAAATCCAACCTCAGATACCACTAGTTGCATTACCCTGAGAAAGTCATTTAACATCTGTTTAGCTCAGTTTCTTCATCTATAAAACGGAGGTAATAATAGCATCTACCTCCAGGGGTCACTGTGATGCTCAAATGACTTAATATTTGTAAAACTCTTAGCTCTGTGCCTGGCACATAGTAGGCACTATATAAATGCTTATTCCCTTATTTGGACAAATAATCAAAATCTCAAGGGACATAATGAGAATAAACATAAATCATGGTGATGCTGGACCTCAAACTATATTAAAAAGCAGTAGTCATTAAGGCAACTTGACATCAGAAAAAAAGAAAGACCAATAGATCAGTGGAACAGGCTAGAATATGCAAGAAAGAGAAGCAATGGGAAATAGTAGCCCAGGGACTGATGAACCTCAGGACACATATTACTTGAGGAAGAATTTATTTTGGTGAGAATGTGTGGGAAAACTGGAGATTCATTTGGCAGAAAATGGGTTTAGAGCACCATCTTATACTATATACCTTGATACGTTCAAAATGAAGGTGCATCTTGAAAATCAAAAGTCACACCCTTAAAAATGTCATAAGTGAATGAGATCAGGTACTTTTCAGATTTCAGCTAGGGGAAATCCTTAAGTAAATGAGAGCTAGAAATGATCATAAACAATAAAACAGATATTTTGACTATATAAGATTTAAAAGTTTTGTATAAATAAAATAAATGAAGATAAAATTAGAAGAGAAACTATAAAGTGGAGAAAATATTTGTATCATATATGATTAATAAAAGTTTAATATCCAAGGTATATAGTGAATTGACACAAATATATAACACTAAGAGCCATTCCACCCTAGATAAGTGGTAAAAGGGTAGGAACAGATTTCAAAAGAATACTTGTAAATTATAATGACCACATGAAAACATGTTCCAAGTCATTAATAGTAAGAGAAACAAATTATAAATCTGAAATTTCACCTCAGATCATGAAAATTGGCAAAAATGATGAAATAAAGAGAGTTAATATTGGTTGAGCAACAGGAGAGTAGGCGTACCAATGCACTGTTGGTGGAGTTGTAAAGTAGCCCAACCACTTTGGATAAAGAAAAGTGTCTAAACTTTCCAAACAGTAACATAGGTTCAGTGTTTACCAAAATATTCATAGAAGCACTCTTTGTGGGAGAAAGAACTTCCCCATCAACTAGGGCATGGATAAAGGATGTTACATGAATGTAATAGAACATTATTATTGTGCAGTGTTGTTTAGCCATTTTTACTTGTGTCTGACTCTTGGTGACCCCATTTGAGGTTTTCTTGACAAAGATACTGGAGTGGTTTGCCATTTTCTTCTCAGGCTCATTTTACAGATGGAGAAACTGAGGCAAACAGGGTTAAGGGACTTGCCCAGAGTCACACAGCTATTAAATGTTTTGAGGTCAGATTTGAACACAGGAAGAGGAGTCTTCCTGACTCCCAGGCTAATGCTCTATCCACTGCGCCACCTCGCTGCCCTATTGTAAAGTAAGAAATAATAAATATGAGAAAGTCCAAGAAACATGGGAATATTTGTATTAAATGATGCAAAGAAAAATAAGCAGAAGGAAGAGAACAAAATGCTCAATGACCAACAGCAATGTAAATGAAAAGATCACAAAAAGGAAATAGAACTCTGTGTAACTGAACACCAAGAAAAGTACCAAATAATTGATAATTAAAAATTTATTTCCCGCATTGGTAAAGAGATAGAAGAACACTAGGACAGTGTATGGTCACTTTATGGGATATTGCTGTTTATTTTTTTCTTTGTCCTGGGGGAGAATTTAATGGGGGGGGGGGAGGAATATTGAAATGACTACAATATAAAGACAACATTTATTAATTAAATGCATTTTTAAAACACTTTAAAGGAGTTCTAGTGCAGTAGAATGAATGAATTTGGAGTCAGAGGGCCAGGGTCTTACTACCTCTATGACCTTGGTTCAGTCTTATCTTTCTAGTCATCAGTTTCTTCACCTGTGAAATAAGGAGATTGGACTAGATGACTCCCAAGATTCCTTCCAATTCTTGATCTATGATCCTAAAAGACACAGTACTGGCCTAAAAGGAAATTAGAGTCTGATTGGGAAGAAGGAATAGAGGAAGGCAACATGGTGCAATGGAAATATTATTGTTTTGTACTGGGTTCTGGCTCTGGTTCTGCCACTTACTTGCTATACAACTTTGGGCAAAGACTTTGACTTTTCTTGTTCTCAATTTGCTGATCTGCAAAATGGGAAGATCTAAGAGTCTTAGTGGACCACAAGTTCAGTATGATCCACAGTATTACGTGGCCTCAAGTGAAGGAGTCAGCATTCTCCAAAAGGTTGGAAGACAATTGGACTAGGTGATTTCTTGGATCCAGCTCCAATGAAGTGTCATGGTAAGAGTACTGGAGTTCAGGTCCGGAAGACCCAGGCCTGGCTCTGACACTCACTGGTTGTGCAGCCTTAGGCAAGGATTGGCCCCCATTTTCCTCATCTGCAAAATGAGGGTAATAACACTTGCACTGCCTGCCTCAGGGAAGGGTTATAAGGAAGTCAAGTCCATAAGCACTTATTAAGGGCTTCCTGTTTGTGAAGCACTGGCTAAGTGCTGGAGATACACTATAACCCGAGAAACGGGTCTATAGTCATGAAGCAGAGACACACCCTACAAAGGGAGGGAGGGAGGGAAGAAGGGAGGGAGAAAGGAGGAAGGAAGGAAGGAAGGAAGGAAAGAAGGAAGGAAGGAAGGAAGGAAGGAAGGAAGAAGGAACGAAGGAAGGAAGGAAGGAAGGAAGGAAGGTAGGAATGGAGAGAGGGAGTGAGGGAGGAAAGAAGGAAGGAAAGGAAAGGAGGAGGGATAGAGGAAAAGAAGAAAGGAAGAGAAAGGGAAGAAGGAAGAGAAGGAAGGAAGGAAGGAAGGAAGGAAGGAAGGAAGGAAGGAAGGAAGGAAGGAAGGAAGGAAGGAAGGAAGGAAGGGAGGGAGGGAAGGAAGGAGCACAGGAGGAAAGAAGGATGAGAGGGAGGGAGGAAGAAAAGAAAGAAAACAAGAGAAAGAGAAGAAGGAAGAGAAGGAAGGAAGGAAGGAAGGAAAGAAGGAAGGAGGAAGGAAGGAAGGAAGGAAGGAAGGAAGGAAGGAAGGAAGGAAGGAAGGGAGGGAGGGAAGGAAGGAGTGAGGGAGGAAAGAAGGATGGGAGGGAGGGAGGGAGGAAGAAAAGAAAGAAAACAAGAGAAAGAGAAGAAGGAAGAGAAGAAAGGAAGGAAGGTAGGAATGGAGAGAGGGAGTGAGGGAGGAAAGAAGGAAGGAAAGGAAAGGAGGAGGGATAGAGGAAAAGAAGAAAGGAAGAGAAAGGGAAGAAGGAAGAGAAGGAAGAAAGGAAGGAAAGAAAGAAGGAAGGAAGGGAGGGAGGGAGGAAGGAAGGAAGGAAGGAAGGAAGGAAGGAAGGGAAGGAAGGAGCGAGGGAGGAAAGAAGGATGGGAGGGAGGAAGAAAAGAAAGAAAACAAAAGAAAGAGAAGAAGGAAGAGAAGGAAGGAAGGAAGGAAGGAAAGAAGGAAGGAAGGGAGGGAGGAAAGAAGAAAGGGAGGGAGGAAGGAAGGAAGGAAGGAAGGAAGGGAGGGAGGAAGGAAAGAAGGAAAGAAGGGAGGGAGGAAGAAAAGAAGAGAAAGAGAAGAAAGAGAGAAGGAAGGAAGGAAAGAAGGAAGTAAAAGAGAGAGGGAGGAAAGAAAGAAGAGAGGGAGGGAGGAAGGAAAGAAAGGAAGGAAGGAAGAGAAAGGGAAGAAGGAAGAGAAGGAAGGAAGAAACAAAAGAAGGAAGGAAGGAAATGAGCATTTATTAAGTACCTACTAAGCTTTTTAAGTACCTATTATGTTCCAGTCATGCTACTAAGCACACTTCCCCAGTACTCTATCCACTGGGTCACCTGGCTGCCTCTACAGGCAGAAATTAGGACTTTGTCTCAGGGTGCCCCATTAGGGCATGAAGAGGGGGTAGGAGTGTAGTATGTGATCTTTCTTACCATAGAAAATAGCCTGCACTGTACAGCCATCCTCAGGCCACCACACCACAACAACTAGGGTCCCATCTACCTGACAGCCCTCCTAGGGTTGGTCTTTCCTGCTTAAACACCAAAGAGGTGTAGACTAAACCAAGCCCTCTCACAGCATCACTACATGGAGAGTACGATACTCCTCTGTGTTACCATCCCCATCTTCCACCAACTGCTTTTGCCCTCAGTGAAAAAATTCCTAGTTTCAGTTATCAAGGTCTGGGGCATTGAATAGAACTCTAGGCCTACAGTCTGTAAGACCTGAGTTTAAATGTGGCCTCAGACACTTGTTAGTTGTGTGACTTTGGCTAAGTCACTTGACCTCTATCTGCCTCAATTTCTTCCAGTATAAAATGGAGATAAGAGCATGACATGACACGATATTTGGAAAATGCTTAGCACATAGCTGACTTTTAATAAATGTTTCCTTCCTTCTTTCCTATCATTATTATCACCTTTCCTAGCTATGAGCATTCAAAACTCTTTTTCTGTTACATTAGATTGCCTTCCAGTTATGGTGGGCCATTCCCAAATACAGTAGCATCCCAGGATCACAGACTTAGCTTGAGGGGTTCCTAACCTTGCATCTACGAATTTGTCTTTTTAATAGTTTGAGAGTAATATTTCAATATAATTGGTTTCTTTTGAAATTTTATTTTATGTATTTTAAAACATGATTCTGAAAAGGGGTCCACAGGCTTCACCAGATGGTCCAAATGGACCATGATACTAAAAAGGTTAAGAACCCATGATTTGGAGCTAGAAGGGGCCTTAAAGGTCATCTAAACTTTCATTTTTACAGATGAAGAAACTGAGGTCCAGAGAGATTTAAGAGTCTTTCCCAAAGTCACACAGGTGGTAAAATTGAAAGCAATAGGAAAAGGGGACAGCGGAAGATGAGATGGAAAGACAGCATCATGGAAACAACAAATGTGAACTTGCATAGACTTTGAAAGAGAGCAGAGAATAAAAGGGCCTGGGGTCCTGGGGTCCATGGGGTCACAAAGAGCCAGACATGACTGAATGACAACAATATCTAATTCTAAATCCAGGGACAATCTATCTCCCACACCAGCTCCAGCCCTGAATGAATGTGCTTCTCCATGTTAGTTGGAAACAGGTGTCTTATCCTTGAGTAACTCAGAGACTCATTCTAAGTGTTCTCAGCAAAATTAAGGGAAGCCCCTGGGACCAGCTGTGGGAGCCACAGGCTTTGCTAAGCAGGAGACCCTGTTGACACTCCACCTTCTGCGAATAACATTTTCTCCAAGAGATGAAGAGAGACAGTTTTTATGATGACTTTGATTTCTAAAGGTCTGAGTATTTGTGGGAATTTAAAAAAAAAGAAAAAGAAAAACCTTGTGTTTATTAAGCAATTAAACCTCTGATAATTTGCTAGCTCAGCACCATCTCTGGACTTTTTAAATCTTTTTTTTAATGTCAAGTCAGCAAAATGACTGTATTTCCTTTATTTTTTTTAAAGAAGAAGAAAACATGTTTCTTCCAGCTAAGAAGCAGAAATCTGTTATTGTTTGATATTTCTATGACCTAGTAAAAATCTGAGTCAAAGCCAACCAGACTTAATGGTCTGAATTCCAGAGTGTCAATGGTTAATAATAATAATTATGATTATTATATCATAGGACCATTTTCAGCTAGATATCACCTTAGAGATTAATCTTTGTAGGTATCATGGACCCATTTGGCTGCTGGTGAAGCCCAAGGACCCCTTCTCTGAAGAGTACAGCCTGATACAGTCCTGATAAAGGCAAACAAAGAATTCCCTAAAGTAGTCTCATTATTCAAATCTGCTCTATTTCCATTGGGTTGAAACTAATGACCATGCTTTACATATTTCTAATTTCAAATAGTTCAAAGTCAAACACATATAGTCACTTCAGGGGATTTATTATTCAAACTAGCAGTACGTTTGCACGCATAAAATAAAATGCAGAGGATTACAAAGGAAACCAATGATAGTGAAATCCAATTATCAAAATATTTAACAGTTCTGGACCCCTGGGTTAAGAACTCCCTCTTGGGGCAGCTAGGTGGCACAGTGAGTAGAGCACTGGCCAAGGAGTCCGAAGGACCTGAGTTCAAATGGAGCCTCAGACACTTGACACACTTAGTAGCTGTGTGACCTTGGGCAGGTCACTTAACCCCAATTGTCTTGCCTTCCCCCCTCCAAAAAATAGATTATAAAAAAGAACTCCCTCTTAAAATTGTATGACCACAAATTGAAGACTGGCAGGAGCCTCAAAGGCCCCCACATTTTGCAGATGAGGAAACTACACTCCAACAATTTCTATGCCTATGGGCCTTCAAAGTTTTCAAAAGACGTTTTACATAGATTTTCTTATTTGATTCTTCCAAAACCAGACAGCGTAAGTTTTAACTATCTTCATTTCACATATGAGGAAACTGAGGCAAAAGAGAAAAAATTTGCCCTGACTCACACAAGTGGTGGGACAAAGTGGGATTTGAACCCAAGGTCTCTGATTATAAATCCATTGTGTTCTTTGCAGTGTTCTGGTGGGCTTTGACCTACTAGGTCATAGAATTATCAAATATACACAATTTTCTGCCTCTTGGCTGAAAGGAACATTTTTTTTCTTCTTTTTTCTTGAATCTCATAGATTCAGAGAATTCGTGGAATGTTAGAGATAAAGGAGACCTTAGTGACCATATGGCCCAAACCTCTCACTTGATGGAAAAGGAAACTGAATGCAAACCTAGGTCTCCTGTTTCCTAATCCAGTGGCCATAGGATCATAAGAGCAAATGATCATAATCCTAGAGTTGAAAGGAACCTAATATTCCTACAAATGAAGAAACTGAAGGCAAAAGGAGAGAGACCGGTCCAACAACACGCACTTAGTAAACATCAAAGATAGGATTTGAACCCAGGTCCTTTGGCTCCAGGGCCAAAGCTCTGTCCATTATATCATGCATCCAACTCTGTCTTTTCATACATAAGGAAACTGAGACTAGGAGAGGTTAAGTGATTTGCCCAACATCAGACTGGTAGCAAACATCAGAATAAGGATTTGAACCCAGGTCTTCTAACTCTAGTGTCAATATGCATTTTAATGCACCATGACTAATGAGGAGGTCATAAAGTTAACTGAATAATCCTCAATATTCCTACTGTCCTCCTGTCTATAACATGAGGCTCTCCCTTCGCAGACTACTGAATGGATTCTCACAAAAAAAAAAAAGATCACCCTTTCATTCCTTCACTCCTTCTTTGAAAACCTGATACCCAAAATGTCAGAGCAAAGCCTGGAAAGAACACTCCCCCTCAACACCAAAAATAATAATAATAACCCCTAAACTCTCAACTCCAAAAACTCAGATTAGAGTGTGTGGGTGGTTGGTGGTTGGGCGTGAAGTGGAGGGTGGGGAGAAGAGCAACTAGAAAGGCTACTTTCCCTTCCTCATCCTACCCCCACACACCTTTAATTGTTCAGATCCAAAATACCCAACACCCCAAGCCAGGCAAAGCACCGAGGTTCTCAGCTCAAATGCATGATGAGGAAGGGAACGAGCATTTGTTAAGGACCTACTATGTGCCAGGAACTGTGCTAAGTGCTTTACAAATATTATCTCATTTGATCTCTTTTGATGACCAAGGAGTTGGCTACCCAGCTGCCACAGTCAGAAGATCCCTTTGAGAGTGCTCATCCTGCCCCTCCTGCCCCTCCTGCCTCCCTCAACTAGGTCGCCATGAGTTGGTCTGTTCCAATAGTTTCCATTCCATTATGCATTCCACTATCTCACTTGGCTTGTATTATTTGACAAAAGTGGAAAAAGAGGATTCTCTTGTCCTATCTCTTTCCCCTGCCCTGCAACCTATCTCCCACCTTCTCACCCCTTTCTCTCCAATAATTTGGATCTTTCATTTACTCACTCTTCATTTTAGCCATACTAGTTTTCTCTCTGTTGTTCACACATGACAGCTCATCTTCCATGCCTTTGCACAGAGCTATCCTCATACCTGAAATCTTTACCTTCTTTCTATGCTCATCCCAAATGCTACCTCTCATGCTACAGGACACCAATGGCTATTAGTGATTCTTCTTCAAACTTATATTGAATTTACTTTGTATATATTTGTATATGCTTATATGCGTACCCATTGGTTCCCCCTCCACTCCCAATACAATGTCAGCTCTTTGTGGGTATGGAATGTTTCATTCTTGTCTTTGTGCCTAGAATAGTGCCTGACATGTAGCTAGCATTTAATTAATGCTTATTGAGTGAGGGAGTGATCTAGTCTAACTCTCATTTTCTATGTGAAGAAAGTGAGCCCCAGAGAATTAAGTGACTTGCCTGAAATCATCAAACTTTTAATGAAAAAGTTCCCATTGGAACTTCATTCCTTAGAATCTAATATTCCACCAAAAATACTCTACTTAAATCAATACCACATTATTCAGTTTGAAACCCCACAAAATTTACATGATGGTTCCATAGATGGAAAAGTTTATTCGTCAAAGATGAGTGATTTTGACAGATCACTTCTCTCTGGGTGTCTGCTTCCCCACTTGTAAAATGAGGGGTTTGTACTAGTCACGTCTAATGATATTAGTTTTGAATATTATTACAGAGATATAATGAGCTGCCTTCAGAGATTATACATTCCCCTCTGCTGCAAGCCTTTAAGTGGTAACTGGATGACCAATGGCCAGGAATGTCACAGAACAGATTTCCTTACAGGCAGAAGTTTAATTCCATTCCTCCTGTACTTACTATGTGCTAGGCATGGTGGTAGGTCCTGGGGATTCAAAAAGAACCCCTGCCTTCAAGAAGCTTACAGTCTACTATGAGAGGGCATGATAAAAGAAATATACAAAGAAGAAATACAGAGTAATTTCAGGAGGAACACCCCAAGAAATAGAGTTGTTAATCAAATGATGCCTTTTGTAAGAAGTGGTACTTGAGAACATACTTGAAGGGAGTCAAGGATTTCAAGATGTGGAGATTGAGGAGGAAGAGTGTATCAGATATATTTTACTTGAGATTTTGTGGTGGGGGGAAGAAGAGGAAGGGTCAGCTGGGACAAATACATGGAGGTGGGAGATTTAATGTTATAGCTTTACTAAGATGACCTGTGATCCCCTGCAACTCTGAAATTTTATGATAAACTTCTGCTTCAATTATGCACAAAATACCTTTCAGTGGGGCTATAGAGCCTCAAAGGCTTCGTGTTTTTACCTCTCCCTAGGTTACCATCTGTCAGCGGCTTTACACAGAACAGATCCTGATTAAATGAACAGAAACTGGTTTTGAAAGGGTGTGGTGGAGGTATTTTGGTTGAAGCCCATCTGCAAAGCAATGGGGTTGGAAAACAGGGTGGGGAGTGAATGAGGCTGCCCAAAGAACATACATATGTGGTTTATACATCTGCATGGGCCACAGGGATGCGATGTATTTTTGCATTGTGGAGAATTAAAATGTGGAAGTGGATATTACATTTGGGGCCAGGGATGATAGGGACTAGAAAGACCCTCTGAGCCCCTTGGGTTGGTGAGCAGAACATAAACGCATCCATTCAGAATTGCAAAGAAATTTTGAGATCATCTGGTTCTCCTTGTTTTACACAGGAAGAAAGTGAGGGCTAGAGAGGATAATGGATTCAAACCCAATTCTCCTGGCTCCAAATCCAGTACTCTTACCATTCTAATAATACTATCACCCTCTACAACTAGGACAAATATTAAAGTTCTTTGCCACTAGGTGTTCAGATAAGTGGTAAGTATAAAACAAATAGGAGTGCTTTTCCCAAGAAGGTACTAATTTGGAGCTCTTATGACTTCTTGCCCTTAGTACCTATGAAGACTCTTGACTATGATGGCTGAAGAACTCTTCAGCTATGGCTAGGGGAACCACCTGTCAGATATGTCAGAGTGGTGATTCTTTATCATAAGTGGGTTACGCTAGATTGGCACTAAGGTTCTTTATGATTCTAAAATTCCATGTTTCTACATTTCAATCCAGCCTATTAGATACTTACTGGTTGGTGACCCTGGGTAAGTCACTTAGCCCCCACTTGCCTCAGTTCCTCATCTGTAAAGTGGGGACATATTGGAAAAGCAAATAGAAAACTCCAGTATCTTTACCAAGAAAACCCTATGGACAAGTCCATCGGGTCACGACGAGTCAGGAATGACTGAATGACCAAACAACAACAAATGTTGAGATACCTTGAACTCAGTCAAAGAATGCAATGATTTGGAATCAAGAGACCCAGGGTTAAATATTAGTTCTACTTGTATGACCTAAGGTAAGTCATTTCCCCAATCTGCTTCTTAGTTTTCTCATCTGAAAAGAAAGAGCTGAATTTGATTATCTTAAAAGTCCTTTCCAGATCTCACTCCTATGATCCTAAGGTCTCAAATATAGCAGCAACCACTCAGAAAGACTGAACATCAGGACTCAAATTATGTGCCTGGCACTGTCCTAAGAACTGGGGATACAAAGAAAGACAAAAGACAGTCCTTGCCTGAAAGGAGCTTGCAGTCTAATAGGGAGACCATGTACAAATAACTATGTACAAACAAGACTGTAGACACAGTCAGATGGAGATAATCAACAGAAGAAAGGCCCTAAGATTAAGGAGGACTGGAAGAGGCTTCTTGCCAAAGGTGAAGCATTAGCTGAGACTTGAAGGCAGATGAGGAAGCAAGGACGCAGAGATGAAAAGGGAGAGCATTCCAGGCATGGAGTAGAGTCAATGAAATGCCCAGAGTCAGGAAATGGTGTGTTGTTGTTTAAAGAATACATCATGTAGTGGGGATTAGGGTATGAGAATGGTGGGAAGATAGGGAGGAGTCAGGTTAGGGAAGGCTTAAAAGCCAAACAGAGGACATTAGATATGATCCTGGAGGTAAGAGGGAGCCACTGATATTTACTGAGGGAGTGAGGAGGGGAAGGGAGAGGAGTTGTGACATGGTCAGACAAAAGACTATTTTGGCATCTGATAGTTTGGGGTGAGGAAAGACTTGAGGAAGGGAGAGCAACCAGCAGGCTACTTCAATGGTCCAGGGCCAAGGTGATAAGGTGGTGATGATGCCAGAGGAGACAGTGGAGCAAATATGTGAAATGTTGCAAAGGTATAAACAATGTAAAGGACAGAGGGACCCAGTCCTTCTAGGGACTCTGAGCTGGGGGTCAAGTTAGCAAAATTTTACTGCAACCCTGGGCCCATCCTGGCTCCTTTACCAAAAGGTGAAGAGAAATTCCGAAACCTAATCTGTCCCGGTATGGTTCCCCTTTCCCTAGCCACAGGAAAACAGGACCACTGTGAATGATTCCTTTTTAGCTGTCTCTTGTTCCTTGGTGTGGGCTTTGTAAACCTGGATTTAGGAAGTTACTACGTGTTCTGAGTGTACAACTTCACATTTTCACTTTTTTACCAAAAGGTAAGTGACTAATAATGTAACCTACCTCTGTTGTGTTACTGTGGAAACACCTTAATAGAAAAGCTTTGGAAACTTCGCTGTCCCACTCCATGAGTGCTCAGCCTGAGACAAAGTGAAATTGAAAATAAGAAGGACTAAAACAGAAATGAGGACCAAGGAAAAAGCAATAGGTGAGGTGCTTGTAAAGGAGCTTCAAGGTGGCCGCCTACACCCATAGAATCAGGGAATGCCCATTGGAAGGGACCTCGATGGCCAAATAGATCTACTCAAACCTGAGTAAGATTTCCCTCCACAGCATACCTGCCAAATGGTCACCCAGCTTTTGCTTAAATATCTCTGATGAGGCCTTTAATGGGCAGACAGTGTGCAAATAACTATGTACAAACAAGACTGTTCACACAATAAATTAGAGATAATAGACAGAGGGAAGGCACTAATATTGAGGCCTGGAAAAGGCTTCTTGCAAAAGTTGAGCCTTTAGCGGAGACTTGAAGGCAGAAAGGGAAGCCAAGAGGCAGAGATAAAGAGGGAGAGCATTCCAGGCATGGGCTACAACCAATCTCCCCATCTCCCAAGGCAACTCATTCCATTTGAATCACTCTAATTATTGGAGCCATCATTCCTCACACCAAGTCAAAATTTGCCCTTTTGGAACCCACTGCTCCTAATTCTTTCTCTGAGACAAAATGCAAGTCTAATCAAGGTAATAGCCTTTTAATTACTTGAAGTTAAATCACTTACTAGCCATGTTATCCTGGACAAGTCACTTAACCCTGTTTGCCTCAGTTTCCTCATCTGTAAAATGAGCTAGAGAAGGAAATGGCAAACCACTTTGCCATCTTTGCCAAGAAAACCCCACATGGGGTCATGGAGAGATGGACATGACTGAAGTGACTCAACAACAACAAAATTCTCATGCCCCTCCATCCCAGTCTTCGCTTTTCTAGTCAAAACATCTCCAGTTTCTTCGATAGATTCTTAAATGACACGAACTTGAGGCTTGCCAGCATGCTGGTTGCCAGCTCTCAGTATCCTTCTGTTAATTAATTCTTGGGAGACAGAACCAGATCAAAGGGTTCCGAAGTAAAATTTGAGGTGTTGTTTTAGAATTATGATTGAATTTCATTCGATTGAGCAAACGCCTGTTCAATTCCTACTGTGTGCAGGGTCCTAGGTTAGGTGCTGGGCAATGACGAAATGGTTTTTCAAGAGAATGATGACGTAGTTTTCTCACATTGATACAAGACATTCTATCCCTTATTATGTATACATGAACCTGATGTCAGGTGACCATTTTACTCCCCTACTAATTAATCTCCAGAGGTTCCCTACTATCTGCAGGATAATATATAAAATCCTGTGTTTAGATTTTATCCTGGAAAACTAGAAGCCTCAAATACAACCTTCCTCTGTTCATTCATCACAGCCCAGAGATGACCCTGAGTTCTTGAAGGCTAAGTCAGGTAGGCACAAGCTCTGATGGGTCCTATCAAGATATAAAGGCTTAGAGTACAGCACTGATGATGGACAACTTTGTGTCTACTGTGCGAGCGCCAGGATAACCAAGTTCATTCATTTGTCCAACGTTCTACAAGCATTTCCTTGAGCAGTACTCATCTTTTGCCCCAAAACCCTCCTCTCTTCTTCTCTATGACATTCTCCAGTAATTTCTGTGTTATATCCTTCTCTGCATCCTCCAGTCACCCTGTCTTACAACCTTGGTATCATCTTCAACTCATCCCAACTCTCACTCCACATATCCAATCTCTTGCCATTTCTTGTCATTTCTACTTTTCACAACATCTCTTATAAAAATCTCCTTCTCTCCACTCACCTAACCACCACCCTTGTGCAGACCCTCACCCCTTTATCTCAAACTATTGCAATAGACTAGATTTCCCTGCCTCAAGTCTCTCCCAACTCCAGTCCATTCTCCACTCAGCTGCCAAAGTGATTGACCTAATGCACATCTAACCATTTCAATCCCTTATTCAATAATCTTCATTGTCTCCTTATTAGTTCTAGGATGATATATAAATTCCTCTATTTGGCTCTAGAAGCTCTTCTTACCTTTCCAATCTTCTGACATTTCACTCCCCTCCATTGGCTCTAAAGATTCAGCAATACTGTCTTCCTGCACAACACTCCATCCGCCAACTCTATGTCTAATCACTGAATCTCTCTTATGTCTGGAATCTTCTCCCTCCTTATCTCTGTCTCTAGTCTCCTTCAAGACTCAACTCAAAGCCTACCTTCTACCAAAATCTTCTGTTGTTCCCTTCTCAAAACCTCCCCCTCCAGTGCCTTCCCTTCTGAGATTACTTCCATTTACACCATATTTTATGTGTACATGATGGTTCGCAAGTTGACTCTCCCTAGAGCTTATGCTTCCTGAGGGCAGGGATCGTTGTTTTTTCTTTGTTTCCTCCACATTAGCAGCCTGTTAACAAGTACTTGTCTAAGCTAAGGAAGCAGACAAAAATAAAGGCAATCCCTTCACTCAAGGAGCCAGACCCTACCTTCTTCTTGAAGGCCCAACCCAAACCTGAAGAAGAATCCCCATGAAAACATGCCTGACAGGTGGTCATATTCACCACAGCTGGAAAGTTGGGAAATATGCCCAAGAACTACCAGATCAGTACCTTCTTGGGGAGACCACTCTTGTCTGGTTTGTACTGACCTCTTATCTGGACACCTTAACTTTAAAGAGTGATAGCAGGACATAGTACAAAGAGCAGTGAATTTGAAATCAGGACAGTTTGATCCGAATCCTGGCCCTGCCTCCCATCACCTGGGCAACACCAGGCAAGCTGTTTAAACTTCCCTAGTCCTCAGTTCCTTTTTGTATAAAATAAGGCGGAGAAAGGGAGAACACACCATACACAGATAATTGGGAGAAGCTCATCTTCAGATGGACGAATTTTTTTCTGCCATAGTGTCTCAGGAAAGACAAGAGAAGGACTAAAATCTATGTCAATGGGGAGGTCTACTGTCAAAATTTCAGGTCCTCGAAGTGAAAGTTCTGAAGGCACTTTTTGTGTGGGGCTCCAGAGGGCAACATTAGGTTTATAGATTAAGAAATGGAAGTGACTTCAGAGATCATCCAATCCAGCCCCTCTTTTTACAGATGAAGAAAGTGAGTCCTGGAGAGGTTGAATGCCCAAGAATAAGTTTTAGAGGTTAGGATTTATGCCCAAATCATCTGATTCCAAGTGTAGCCCTCTTCCCACTTATTATGTGCTCAAGGTCATATAATTAATAAATGGCAGAGGAAACATTCAAACCACATTTTCTAACTTGAAGGTAGGTGCTCACTAGCATACAATACTTGTCACATAATAGGAAGATTGAAACCAGAAAGGAACTTCACTGCTTATTCCTCCGGCCCTTTTAATAGATGGAGAAAATGAGACAAAGTTGTTTGTTTGTTTGTTTTAAAACAGAGAAAGATAAAGTCACAATGGAAATGTGACCTTTGTTTCTTGTTTCAAAAAGAACCTTGAAAAATAATAAAAGTTTGTTGTTCTGTAATTGCAATCCATGTATCTTTGATGGCCTTGACTTTGGGGTTGAGGAGGGCTGTGCCTCAATTGGGGAAGTAGGGTGAAGTTTGATTGCTCTTCTTAGAACTTTGTCTAGGTCCATTCCTCTATAAAATGGAGTGAGTAGATTACTTGAGATTAGATGGGTGGAAGAGGAGGAGAAGGAAAAATAGCAGAAGGAAGAGGAGGAAAAAGCGAAGGAGGAGGAGAAAGTAGCATTTACCTGGCATTTTAAGGTTTGCAAAGCATTTTACAAATATTATCTTATCCTCACAACAACCCTAGGAGGTAAGTTCTATTATCACCTCCATTTTATCAATAAGAAAAATGAGGCTTAGAGAGGTTAAGTGAGTGGCCTAGCATCTGAGTGAATGAATGAACCAAAAGACATTTAGTTAGTACTTACTATGTGTCAAGCACATAGCAGGTAAGTTTAAGGGGATATACACAGAAAAGATGAGATGGTCCCTATTCTACAGGAGGTCACACTCCAAGACTAAATTCAGCTACAAGGTAGATGAAAGGGCCCAGAAATCCTAAAGATTCAGTGTCAGGACAGATGGCAAGGCCCATAAGTCCTCAGATTATAGCAGTAGATCAAAGTATTCTGCCAGCAATGTATTTTTTTCTGAAGCACAGGTCCACCCATGTCAACCCCTACTCAATAAACTCCAGTGGCTCCCTATCACTTCCAGGATCAAATACAAAGTGCTCTATGTGGCATTCAAAGCCCTTCATAACCTGGCCCCCATCTGCCTTTCCAGTCTTTCCATCTTTGATCCATTGACATTGTCCTCTTTGCTATTCCATGAACTAGACACCCTTTCTCCTGGCTCCAGGCATTTTCTCTGGCTGTTCCCCCTGCCTGAAATACTCTCACTCCTCATCTTCCCTAGATTCCTCCAAGTCTCAGCTAAAATCCCATTTTCCCAAAGTAAGCCTTTCCCACTCCCTCTCAAAGTTAGTGCCTTGCCTTTTTTTACTTATTCCCTATTTATCCTGTGTGTACCTTGTTAGCATATATCCATTTGCTTGTCCCCCCCCATTAGACTGTAAGCTCCTTGAGGGCAAGAATTGTCTCTTGTCTTTTTTTTAATATCCCTAGCAGTTAGCACAGTGCCTGGTACATAGTGGGTGTTTAAATAACTAATTATTGACTGACTGAGGTCAGTACTAGGGGCCTGGAGAGCCTAGAGACAGGTCAGATAGGTAAGCTTGTTCGCCACCAGAAGTAATAGAGTTGGTGACTCCCTTTTTATCTAAGGAGTCTCTTAACCTCTCAATTTCCTCATTTGTAAAATCAAGACAACTACTGCTCAAAGGGGTGCCTCGAAGGGCTATTCTGAAAAGTGCTTTGTAAACCTTAATGTGTTATAGAATTGGGAATTCTATAATTCTTATTAATATAAGGGACAAAAGATCTTGAGCTAGTCAGAATAATACTAACATTGAGTATAACACTGTAATACTAACAGAATAAAGCTAACATTTATATGGTGCTTATGATGTGCGAAGCCCTTCACAATTATTACCTAATTTAATCCTTACAACAACCCCGGGAGGTAGATGCTCTGATTATCCCCATTTTATAGATGGGAAAGGCAAAGCAAATAAGTTGAGTTGCTAAGGTCACCCAGCTAGCAAGTATCTGGGGTCATATTTGAACTCAGTTCTACCTGACTCCAGGCCTAACACTCTATCCACTGTGCCATCTAGCTGCTTAAATCACTATTGCTAACAGCTTGGTCATTTTCAAACCTAAGTCTTTGAATTCCTTTAAACCTTACTCCAAATTATATTTTCTCTTGAGTTTATTATTGGGATATTGATAATGTTTGAATAATTATGCTATTATTTCAATAAAGGGTTCTATGTTTACGTGGAAAAGCCCAAATGACCGGATCACGTGCTAAATGCTCTGAGACAGTTATTGACGAAAATCTAGCCATTGATCTACGCAGCTATAACCCAAGTCACCACTGTTCAGTTGGTGTCAGCTACATGAATTATACAAATAGAGCCTAGAAGGTCCTGCCCTTGCACCCTCAAACCTACAGAGAGGAAACAAGCACAAATCTTGACTAAATCAAATGGTGAGCTCTATGCACTTAGTTCACGTCATCAGATTATGAAGTGGAGTCCAAAAAAGCACAGGACTTCCAATCAAAAGATTCCAAATGCCAGTGTGTGAATCCAGCCATAACTACTTACTTAGCTAGGTCATGATCTTGAACAAAGTGCTTATCCTTTCCGGACCTTGGTTTCCCCATCTGTAAAAAAAAAAAAAAAAAAAAAAAAGGAGAGGTGCTAACTGCCCTCTAAGGTGCCTTCCAGCTTTATTATTCCAAGTGGCCTAAGACAGCATTTCACTGAAGAAAGTCGACTCTCCCCATGTTGGCTGATGGTTTATAAATAAAGAAAAATAAGGCTTGGCTCAAAATTAGAACAAGACAGACACTTGACAGAGACAGAGAACACAAGACATGGTTTCCTGTCTCTCTCACTTTTTTCAAGTTTTTTTTTAAGAGTTCTAGCAAAGGTTCCTCCCTCTGCACTACCAGCTAAGACCCCCTGGCCGGAAGGCTCAGAACCCAAAAAAGAATATGAGCCCAAGCATTGCACAATCCTCCTCCATTGTCTTTATACACAGTGGGGGAAGGGAGCTAGAGAAGGGGGAAGGGAAGGAGGGGAGAAAGAAGGAGGAAGGGAGGGAGGGGAGGGGGTAGAGAGGAAGGAGGGGAAGGGAGTACACTCAAAGCAGGTGGACTCAGGCTGCCCCAGGATTGGTTTGAATTAAGAAGTTTATAACATTAACAACTCAAATTTTATGGAGTAAGGTCTGTCAAACACTTACAGCTCAACAATCCTGTTAATCAGTCAACAAGCATTTATCAGGGGCTTACTTCAAACCAGGCATCACGCTAAGTGCCGGAAATAAATGCAAAGAGAGACAAACCCATAATTCTTGCTCCCAGGAAGTTCACATTCTTATAGGGGAGACAATATATAACTTCCAGTCCTTTGCTATTTCTAGTATACTATAAGCATCTGTAAGAAGACCTAGTGATGCCATGCTAACTCTACTCAAATATTTGAAATTCTGTGAGGAAACTAGATAGAACATTGGATTCTGAATCAGGAAGACCTGGATTTAAATGCTGCCTCAGACCCTTCCTAGCTGTGAGACCCTGGTCAAATCACTTAACCTTCTTCAACCTCAGTTTCCTAATTGGTAAAATGATGATAATAATAGCACCTACCTCCTAGGGTTGTTGAATAGAGGGACAGGACTGACCATGGAGCATGCTGGCTCATGAGAATGCAAGCCATCTGTTACTCAAAGCAATCCAACAGATGCCTGATGGGATCTGGTAAGGGATGCCATACAAGGGATTCCTGCATGGATTGCAAGGCTAAACTAGGTGGCCGCTAAAGTCTTCTACCAACTTTGAGATGCTATGGTGTGTTGGTAAGCAAAATGGGCTCTTAGCGCTCAGTTCAACCAAGTGCCCTTGAAGAGTTTGGCTTTTGTTTCCTTTCAGTAATTCAGTGTATTTCATTGAGTCTTACTAGGTGCTAAGCCCCAGGTCCAAACCCTTATTAGGTGCTAAGCCTAATGTGGGTGTGAAGCTGCCAGGGTACTAAGGGGAGGTGCTAACTCCAGAGCCAATCATAGGAGCCTAAGTTCTGGTCATTCAGATGACATTTGATGACATCTGAAATGGTATAAGAAGACAAGACAGAGCTATTTGTGAAGGGCTCTCACTCGTGGCACGAGGTGATGCAGAGACTCCAGGCAGCTGTAGCTAAGAGCCCTCCAGCTTGCAACCCAGATGTTGGGACTTTGTTAAACTCTGGTAACTATGTATTGGGATTTGAATCAGACAAGGTCTGTCTGTCAATGTTTGTACTTTGTTTGTATTTTGCTCTGAAGTTCAGGGTGCTGGTTTTTTCCCCTGAACTATTTGTGAGCTGGATTAAAATAACCTTGTTAACCCCTTAACATTACTTTCCTTACTAAAGCAGATCAAAAGAACCTGGGCTTTTGCAGCGTGCTGGCAGCGTGCTTGTTGTTGGGCTTGTGTCGGTCTTTTACCCCCACAACAGCTGCTAGCTGGATTGTTGAAACATATGGTTCTGGGAATCCCTGGATTTCCTTCAGTTCCAATTTCTCTTTGTATCAAACATAAGGGTGTCAATTTCTGCTAAGATGGAGCCAGATAAGTCCCTCTACCTCAAGATAACCAGGATGAATGGCAAGTTGCCATCCTGAAGGGCAAAGCCATCCCTGAAAAGGGGCCGAATTAGAAATTATTTACAGTTTAATGGGATGAGAAAAGATGTGGAGTTCAGGGATTTACATTAGAATTCTAGCTTTCCTGCTTATGCAATAGTATGTATAAGGCACTCTGCAAACCTAATAGTACCGTATAAATGTTTATCATTACCATCATCAACATCACTATTAATATTGCTTAAGTACAAATAACAGGTAGATGGATAGATAGATAGCAGCTCAGAGGTCATCGCCCCATTTTGCCAAATCACATGCCCAAAATTGCAAGCAAATCTTTCTCATTCTGTTACCTCCAGGTTACTGATGGCCATATGTGGCGAGTAACCTGATATAGAAAGAACAGCACTGAACACCCCTCTGTAAAAGTTCCCCACTTCCCAAACCAACTCCATTGTGTTTCGATTCGTACATCTGAAGCATGACCAACCAACACTGAGACTCCTCTGGGGTCATGTGTTGACTCTTTGTTCAGATAGTGCCTATGCATCTCAGTATTAGAGCCTTCCCTTTGTTGATAATTTCCTATTTATCTTATATATAGCTTGTTTGGACACAGTTGTTTGCATGCCACTTTCCCATTAGACTATAAGCTCCTTGAGAGCAGGAGCTGTCTTTTGTCTTTCTTTGTATCCCCAACACTTAGCACAGAGCCTAGCACATAGTGGGTATTTAATATTTTTTACCACCTGGCACATGGTGGGTGCTTAATAAACGTTTATTGACTGAATAAATGAATATGCATATATACTGCATATGACTTAAGAGTGCTATACTCTGGCAGAGCCAAGATGGTGGAGCATAGGCTGCAACTTAGCTAAACTCTTTCAACATTCCTTTCCAATCAACTTTAAAATAATGTCTCAGATTGAATTCTGGAGTGGAAGAGCCAACAAAAGACTGGAGTGAGACATTTTTCTAACCCAAAACAACCTAGGAGATTGGCAGGAAAGGTCTGTGATACCAGGGTGGACAGGAGCTTAAAACTCAGCACACTTGGTGGCAAGATCAGCAGGGGGCCTTGGAGGTGGCTATGACAGAAGTAGGAGTAGCTTCAGGAGTTCTCAGCCCAGAGACTACTGTTCAGAAAGAGATTACAAGGAATCCTTTGCTGGCACTGGGTGCAGGATCTTGTTGCATTGCCCATAAGCAGTTTCAAGTCGCAGCTCCAGGGTTAAGTGCTCTTTGCTATAGGGGAGTAGAAGCCCTGGCCATTGTTCCAGGGTAGAGAAGGGCATTTATGGTTGCTCTTAAGGGAGCAGGGGCTCTGGTCTCAGTTCCAAGGCAGAAAGGATCACTAACACTTGTGGCTGCAGCAGAGCAGGGGATCTGGTCACAGTTCCAGTGCCAAGAGGGGCACTAGCACTTGCAGCTGCAGGAAAGCAAGGTTCCTTCTTGGGTAAAGACCAGAGCAAAGGCCAGGGGGAAAGTGACCACGCCTCTCCTTCAATCATATCAGCTAGGGAGCACCAAAAACCTACAGACCCTCAGCACTAGCTCTACAAACAGCAGTACAAAAAAACCTGAAGCTTGGGATAGTGCACCCTCCACCCTGGGAGCAGAGCTCAACTTTAACATAAAGTTAAAAGTCAAGAAATGGGTTGAAAAAGATGAGTGAAAAAACAAAAAGAATCTGACTATAAAAAGCTAGTATGGTGCTGGGGAACACAAACTCACAATGGGGAACACAAAGCTACAAATAAAGCCTCAAAGAAAAATTTAAATGGGGCACAAGCTTAGCAAGAATTTTTGGTAGCACTCAAAAACCATTTTAAAAATCTAAAAAGAAAGGTAAAAGAAAAATCGAGGGAGGAGGGAATGAGAGTGATGCAAGGAAATGACAAAAAGAGAGTCAATAGTTGATAAAAGAGTCTCTCTCTCTCTCTCTCTCTCTCACTCTCTCTCTCTCTCTCTCTCTCTCACACACACACACACACACACACACACACACACACACACAGGAAAATAGGACCTTAAAAAACAAAATTGGCCAAATGGCACAAAAATTCACTGAAGAGAGGAGCTCCTTAAAAAGCAGAATTGTCCAAATGGAAAAAAAAAATGTACAAAAGCTCACTGAAGAAAATAAAATAATCGCCTTGCTAGTATTTTATTTAAATTTTTTGCAAAAACAAATATTCATTAGGGGAACTGATCTATACTTTTCCTTCCCTGTTTTTGCTCTTCCTAATTACATATCAGCACCATATTTGTGTCATAAAAGGAATTTAGTAGGACTTTTTCTTTGCCTAATTTTCCAAATAGCTCATATAGTATTAGAATTCATTGTTCATTGAATGTTTGGTAGAATTTACTTATGAATTCATCTGGTCCTGGAGATTGTTTTTAGGGAGCTCATTTATGACTTGTTCAGATTTTTTTTTCTAAGATAGGGTTATTTAAGCATTCTATTTCTTCTGTTAACCTGGGTAATTTCAATTTTTGTAAATGTCCATCCATTTCATTCATTTATTCACATATAATTGAGCAAAATGGTTCCCAATAATTGCTTTATTTTCATCTTCATTGGTGGTGCATTCACCCTTTTCAGTTTGATACCAGTGCTTTGGTTTTCTTCTTTCTCTTTTAAAATCAGATTATTAGTTCAATGGTTTTTAACTTTCAATTTTATTGATCTCTCCTTTGATTTTTAGGATTTCCATTTTGGTGTCTAATTGAGGATTTTTAATTTATTCTTTTTCTATGTTTAAAATTGCACACCCATTTAATTTATGTGCTCTTTATTGATGTAGGGATTTACAGAAATATTTTTTGCATGTTGTCTCGTTGTCATTCTCTTTAATGAAATTATTGATTATTTCTATGATTTGATCTATTTCTTTGATCCATTCATTCTTTAGGATTATTTAGTTTCCAATTAATTTTTAACCTATGCTTCCATGGCCCTTTATAGAATGTAATTTTTATTGCATCACAGTCTGAAAAGGATGCATTTAATATTTCTGCTTTTCTATATTTGTTTGTGAGGTTTTTATAACCTAGAACATGGTCAATTTTTGTGAAGGCATCATGTGCAGCTGAGAAAAAGGTATACTTCTTTCTATCCCCATTCAGTTTTCTCCAGAGGTCTATTATACCTAACTTTTCTAAAATTCTATTCATCTCCTTAACTTCTTTCTTATTTGTTTTATGGTTAGATTTATCTAGCTTTGAAAGAGGAAAGTCAAAGCTCCCCACTAATATAGTTATACTGTCTATTTCTTCCTGTAACTCATTAACTTTTCCTTTAAGAATTTGGAAACTATGTCATTTGATACCTAAACCAGGAAGAGCAAAAACAGGAGGAAAAAATTATAAACCAATTTCCCTAATGAATATTTTTGCAAGAATTTTAAATAAAATACTATCAAGGTGATTATAGCAATATATCACAAAGATCATACACTGTGACCAAGGGGAATTTATACCAGGAATACAGGACTGGTTCAATATTAGGAAAACTATCAACATAATGGAGCATATCAGTAACAAAATCAACAAAAATCATATTATTATCTTAATAGATACATAAAAAGTTTTTAACAAAATACAATACTCCTTCCTACTAACAACACTAGAAAGCAAAGGAATAAATGGAGTTTTTCTTAAAATAATTAGTATCTATCTAAAACCAACAGCAAGCATTATCTATAATGGGAATAAGCTGGAAGCCTTCTCAACAAGATCAAGGGTGAAGCAAGTATGTCCATAATCATCACTGCTATTCAATATTGTACTAGAAATGCTAGCTATAGCAATAAGACAAGAAAAAGAAATTCAAGGAATTAGAATAGGCAATGAGGAAATAAAACTATCACTCTTTGCAGATGATATGATAGCATACTTAGAAAATCCTAGAGAATCAACTAAAAACTAGTTAGCAGGATATAAAATGAATCCACATAAGCCATCAGTATTTCTATATATTGCTGGCAAAGTCCAAAGCAGCAAGAGATAGAAAGAGAAATTACATTTAAAATAACTTCAGACAACATAAAATACTTGGGAATCTATCTATCAAGACAAATCTAGAAACTATATGAACACAATTACAAAAGTTTTCCCGTGAATGAAGACAAATATAAACAATTGGAGAAATATTAATTACACATGAGTAGGTCAAGACAATAAATAAAAAAAAACCCTACCTAAATTAATTTACTCATTCAGTGCCATACCAATCAAATTACAAAAAAAATTAATAGAGCTAGAGAAAATAATTATAAAATTTATCTAGAATAGGGCTGTTCAAAATACAGCCCAAGAGCTGCATGCAGCCCACAGTAGGATTTTATATGGCCCACCTGTGGGTTCTAATTTTCACAAGCAAAAAAATAAAATAATAATTTGCATGGACTGCATATTAGATTTTTTAATCCCATCACTAATAAATAATCTCATTGATGTTAATTTTCTTTGGTGTTTTTAAGCAGTATTACGGACAAAACATATCACACGGAATTTTCAATTGATCTATGGGATGTGTTCCATTTGTACAATGCAGACTAGTCAGTATGCACCTACTTTTATACTGTTGTGTTGTCACTTTATTGTTTTGTGTTTGCTTTCACACTTCACGCCTTCCCCTGTCATATTGATGATGTGCATTCCCCCACTTTCTATTAGTGTACTTAATTTTATTCTGGGTGTGGCCCTCGAATAAGTATTTTATTTTAATGTGGCCCTAAGATAACCTAACTTTGGACAGGCCTTATCTAGAAGAACAAAAAGTCAAGAATATCAAGGGAATCAATGAAAAGAATATGTGGAGAAAGGTAGCTTTTAAGGCAGATTTTAAACTGTTACAAAGCAGTGATCATAAAAATAATCTGGTACTGACTAAGAAATAAAGTGGTGCATCAGTGAAATAGATTAAATACACAATACACAGTAATAAATGACTGTAGTCATCTAGCATTTGATTAAACCCAAAGATCCAAGCTTTTGGGACAAGGACTCATTATTTGACAAAAATTGCTGGGAGAACTGGAAAGCAGTTGGGCAGAAGCTAAGCATAAACCAACACATCATATACCAAGATAAGATCAAAATGGGTACAAGATTTAGACATAAAGCAAATTAGGAGAACATGGAATAGTTTACCTGCCAGATCTATGGATAAGGGAAGAATTTATGACCAAAGAAGAAAATCACAGTAAGTAAAATGCATAATTTTGATTGCATTAAATTTAAAAGGTTTTGCACAAATGGAGCCAATGCAGCCAAGATTAGAAAGAAAGCAAGAAACTGGAGGAAAATTTTACAGCAAGTTTCTCTAATAAAGACCTTATTTCTCAAATATAGAGAGAACTGATTCAAATTTATTTTAAAAAATAAGGACCATTCCCCAGTTGATAAATGGTCAAAAGATATGAAAGGAAGTTTTCAGAAGAAGAAATCATCTAAAAAATGCTCTAAATCACTATTTATTAGAGAAATACAAATTTAAACAACTCTGAATTACCATTTCAGAACTATAAGATTAACTAACATGACAGAAAAGGAAAATAACAAATGTTGGCAGGAATGTGGAAAAATAGGGACACTATTGGTGGAGTTGTGAACCAATCCAGCCATTCTGGAGAACAATTTGGAATTATGCCCAAAAGACTATAAAACCATCCATATCTTTTGACCCAGGAATACCAGTACTAGGTCTGTATCCCAAAGAGATCAAAGAAAAATGAAAAGAACGTATGCGTATAAAAATATTTTATAGCAGCACTTTTTGTGGTAGCAAAGAATAGGAAGTTGAGGGGATATCTATCAACTGGAGAATACTTGAACAAGTTTTGGTATATGATTGTGATGTAATGCTATTAGAAATGATGGGCAGGATGGTTTCAGAAAAACCTAGGAAGACCTATGTGCACTAAAGCAAAGTGAAATGAGTAGAACCAGGAGAAGATTGTATATAGTAAGAGCAATGTTGTATGATGATGAACCGTAAATAACTTAGCTATTCTGATCAAGACAATGATTAAAGACAAATAGAAAAGATTCATGATGAAAAATGCTGCCCCCCTCCAAAGAACACTGAATGCAGATTGAAGCATAATTTTTAAAACTTTATTTTTCTTGCTTTTTTGTAAAATGGCTAATGTGGAAATATATTTTGCATGATTTCACATGTATAATTGATATCATATTTCTTGCCTTCTTAGTGAGTGGAGGAGGGACAGGAACTCATTGAGATTTCTCTGAGGTCTAAGAGTATAGGATTATTTTTTCCCCTCCTATTTTTAAACATTCATTTAAAAAATTTAGGATCATACACTTTGACCATTTGTTAACTTGGGAATTGTCCATATTTTTATAAATGTAAATCAATTCTCAATGCTGAATGAAGTGAGCAGAACGAGGAGAACATTGTACACAGTAGCAGCAACATTGTGCGATAATCAGTTATGATTGACATAGCTCTTCTCAGCAATACAATGACCCAAAACAATTCTAAAAGACTGATGGTGGAAAATGCCATCCAAGACCAGAGAAAAAACTGTAAAGTCTCAATACAGATCAAAGGATACTTTTTTTCCCCTTTTTGGGGGATGGGGGGTGGTGTTTTTCATGGCTTTTCCCTTTTGTTCTATTTCTCCTTTAACAACATGACTAATGTGGAAATAGGCCTACATCAGGACTGTCCAACTTTAGGTCATCTTAGGGCCACATTAAAATAAAATAATTATTCAAGGGCCGCACTCAGAATAAAAAGTACTGTACACTAATAGAAAGTGGGGGAATGTGCATCATCAATTCAACAGGGGAAGGCGCAAAGCATGAAAGCAAACACAAAACAACAAAGTGACAACACAACAGTATAAAGGTAGGTGCATACTGACTATACTGACTAATCTGCATCGTACAGACACATCCCACAGATCGATTGAAAATTCTGTGCACTATGTTCTGTCCATAATACTGCTTAAAAACACCAAAGAAAATTAACATCAATGAGATTATTAGTGATGGAATTAAAAAATCTAATACACATTCCATGCAAATTATTATTTTTTTTTTTTTTGCTTGTGAAAATTAAAACCCACAAGCAGGCCACATAAAATCGTACTGCAGGCTGCCATATTTTGGACAGCCCTGGTCTACGTGATTGCACATATATAGCCTATATTAGATTGCTTGCTGTCTTGGGGAAGGGAGACCCAAGAGAAGGAGGGAGAAAAAATTTGAAACTCAAAATTTTATAAAAAATGAATTTTGAAACTATCTTTACATATAATTGGAAAATACTATTTCCAAAAAAAAATGAACCAATTCTCTACATATTTGAGAAATGAGGTCCATATCAGAAAAACTTGCTATAAAATTTTCCCCTGGTTTCCTGCTTTCCTTCTAATCTGAAAGAGAATCCTATACTCTTAGAGCTCAAAGAAATCAGAGGTCGTCTTGTCCAAAAGTTCTTAACCTTTTCTGTGTCCAGGATGCCTTTGCCAGTCTGGTGAAGCCTACAGGTCCCTTCTCAGTATTGTGTTTTTTAATGCACTTTAAAAAAAAAACTCTATAGGATTACAAAGAAAACCAGTTATGTTGAAATACAATTAGCTAAATATTTTTTTCAACAAGTTCCCGGAACCCAGGGTAAGAACCCTTGATCTAGTCCAAGTGCCCCATTTTACAGATGGGAAAAAAGCAGAATATAAAAGCACCATTGGCAAGGTCCCACAGCAGTTTCATGGCTGAGCCAGAGCTAGAAGGTAGGCATCTTGCCTCCAGGGTATTTTTCCCTGACATTCAAGGCCTCCTTTATCATTGTACACCTCTGACTATTATCAAGGAATGCAAGGTAGGGTTGTCAGAAGAGATAACAGAAGCGATAACAGATATTGTGCCTGGAATCTGGATCAGACCTGCCCACAGCTCCCTTTTAAGGGAAGAAGAGGTGCAAGGAGAGGTTAAAGATCTCTTGGCCAAGGTTGGGGTAGAGGTTGGGAGGAAGCCAAGACGCTATTCAACTTATCCTCTCTAGCTTTCAGTAACCCAATCTGTAAAATGAAAGTGTTTGACTAGATGGCAACAAAGGTCATTTCTAGCTGCAATGTAACGGAATATTGATTTTGCTATTTATTATCTGTGTGATCTCATGCAAGTTATTTCCCTCTCAGAGCTTCCATTCCCTCATCAGCAAAATAAAGCATGTTGGACTAGACTAAAGGATCCCTAAGGGCCTTTAAATCCTATAACTCTAAGAGTTCTGGAAATGAACAAACAAACAAACAAATAAACCAATACATCTCAGAATTAGATCCTAGGGTTTAGAAGAATAAAGCAGGGAGGACCTATGCATGGATCACATCTACTAACTTACACCCATTGGATTCAGAGCACTATGGTCATTTCAAGTCTAGTCAACAAGTATTTATTAAGCACCTAGCATATACCAGCACTGTGCTAAGCTCTGAGTATACAAAGAAAGGCAAAAACAGTCACTGACCTCAAGGAGCTCACATTCTAATAGGAGAGACAACATAACAAACAACTCTGGGCAAACAGGATATATTTACATATATATAAAAATACACATACACATATACATACATATATACACATATATAGGCATATATTCACACATACTTATGTCCGTAGATATGATAGGTAGATAGATAGATAGACAGATAGATAGATAGATAGACAGATACATAGACAGACAGATAGACAGACAGACAGACAGACAGACAGACAGATAGATAGATAGATAGATAGATAGATAGATAGATAGATAGATAGATGGATGGATGGATGGATAGGGTGGATGCATGGATGGATGGATAAATAGATAGATAGATAGATAGATAGATAGATAGATAGATAGATAGATAGATAGATAGATAGATAGATGATGGATAGATATGATGGATGGATGGATGGATAGAATGGATGGATGGATGGATGGATGGATGGACGAATGGATGGATAGATGGATAGAGAGAGAGAGACAGACAGACAGATAAATTCTAGATAATCTCAGGGAACACAGGCATTAAAGAGGACGAGGAAAGACCTCCTGCAGAAGGTGGGATCTTAGCTAGCACTTGAAGGAAGCCAGAGAAGGCAAAAGGTGAAAATGAAGAGAGAATTTCAGGGAAGGGATACAGCCAGTGAAAAAGCACAGTCAGGAGACGGGAAAGTAATGTGTAGTGATTTGTTGGTAAATGTTTAACAACTGTCTCTCTGAAAAAATGTACATACTACTCACTTTCAATTCAATCAATATCATTAAATTTCTCTCCATCACTTTCTTAAGTCTAGGCAATCAACAAAATGCTAAATCAAGCCCTGATCTGAAGCATTTATCTATTTCCCAGGTGTAAATTCACACAATGAAAATTTAACAATTAACTCTCTATAGCCCAGTGAGCTGCCTCCAACACATCCCTAGTTATGTGCAAGAAAAGGCAAGTAGGCCAATGTAGATGAATCTTAGAATAAAAGGACTCAATGGAAAATGTCAGAATTAGTATCTTAGAATAAGGTGTCAAAAGACTGGAAAGGTAGGAAGAAGCCAGGTTGTGAAGGGATTCAAAATCCAAAGAGAGGACTTTATATTTGATCCTAGAGGTATAATCGTTTGACTTTTCTCTAAGGGATGCTGGGCAATAGCTATTTCATATCTAGCTCCTGAGAATTAGTGTTATTTGAGGAAAATGTCATTACTACCTGGTCTAGTAGTTAGGGGCAGCCTGGGTGGCCCAGTAGATAGCATGTCAGCCCTGACATCAGGAAGACCTGAGTTCAAATCTGGCTTTAGACACTTAGTAGCTATGTTACCCTGGACAAGTCACTTAACCCTGTTTGCCTCAGTTTCCTCATCTGTAAAATGAGCTGGAGAAGGAAATGGCAAACCACCCAGTATCTCTGCCAAGAAAACCCCAAATAGAGTCGTGAAGAGTAGTACATGACTGAAGCAGCTGATAACAACAATGACTGTAGAGTGTTGGATTTGAAGTCAAGAAGATATTTTTATTAGAAGGGAAGAAGGGCACATATCCTCTTTTGACCTCAATTTCCTCATCTGTAAAATGGAGATAATATAGGACCTCCCAGGGGTTTGGGGAGAATCAAATTATCCTACAAGCATTTATTAAGTACTTATTATACGCTGGGCATTTGCTGAGCTCTGAGGATATAAAGAAAGGCAAAAAAGAGATGTCTTTGATCAAAGAGCCCATATTCTAATGAGAGATGCTTTGAAAATCTTAAAACAATCCATAAATGTCAGTAATTACAAGTCAATTTGGATGTCCTGTGGAATTTACCTGAACGAGCTTTGGCCTGTAATTCTATACAAACTGCTATTTGCTTCACACAGTGAGGGTGGGGACACTTTCCAGGATCTAAACGAGAATTCCTGGTCAACTCATTGGCACAGATCTGCTAAACATCTTCAATATTTCTTTTCAGCTATTTTGAAAAACATAACTCATCAAATCTACTTCAATCTAAGCCTTTTTGCTCTTTGTTGTCTTCTCACTACTCAAAAGGCTCAATGAAGGCCTTGAATGGGGATGTCTCCAGGATGACATGCAATCAGTGACTGAATCATCACCAGTCCTGCCTCCCCTCTGTAACAGGCAATTTGTTGTTAAATACGGCATTGCCACCACCACCATCACCATCATCGTCATCTTCCACTTCTTCCACTCCTACTCTAATATCCTACTGTAGCATTAAGATGACTATGGATTCTCCAAGGCTATGCCAGCAGAGCAGGGGCCCTTGCATGTCTGGCCAAACTTAAGGACTTTGGGTATAGTCTAACGATGAGCAGTACACCTGTTGGATTTAGAGCTGAATCACAAGCTTAGCTGAGGTACAAGAAGCTGATTGCCAAATTGGCAGCAGAGCAATCAGTTCTACCAAGGAAACTTCTGAAGAGCATGACCAAGTTGTAGAGGGGTGGGATCTGCCTTTGTGTGTATGGGGAGGGTGGGGGGAGTAGGAAGGGGACAGACAAACCATAAATGAAATTATAGCTCTTGAAAAATTGAAAAAAGTGTTGGAATTAATTTATTGTTTTTACCCAGACTATCCCCAGGATTTCACTATTATAAGAAACTCTCAATATGGAAACTGCCAACATCAATACAGACTGGCAACTCCTCCATAGCTTCTAGGAAAATCGACTAGACCGCCTTCCTTTCTTTGCAGAAGTGGAGGGACTGTGGTTGTGGAACAGTACATGTAATGTCAGGCTTTATTATAGTTTTGCTGAACTGGCTTCTCTCTCTCTCTCTCTCTCTCTCTCTCTCTCTCTCTCTCTCTCTCTCATATTTGTTCTATTATTCAGTCAACAGGTAACAGTACCAATCAACCAATGACTCTTTTTAATTAAATGTTTTTCATTTATCAAGCATTCATTTTTTCTACCTCTTACCTTCCCCTCTAACAAAAGGAGGAGAAGGAAAAAGAGCAGGAAAAAAAGAGGGAGGAGAAGAAGGAGAAGAAGAAGAGGAAGAGGAAGAGGAGGGGAAGAAGAAGAAGACGACGAAGACAAAGACGGCCCTTCTAACAAATGTATATAGTCAAGCAAAACAAATTCCCATAAAGGCTGTGTCCAGAAATACAAGTCTTATTTTCTATATTAGCCCATCTCTCTGTCAAGAAGCAGGTAGCATGTTTCATTATTGGTCTTCTTGAATCCTGATTGGTCATTGCACTAATTGGAGTTCTTAGGTCCTTCAAAATTGTTCATTTTTTTAAAAAATGTTCAACAAACATTATTATTGAGCACCTACTATGTGTCAGGCACTGGGGATACAGATAGAAAGAATGAAACAGTTCCTACTCTCAAGAAGCTTACGTTCATCACACATGCATATATATACATATAAATATGTACCAAATATTTAAATACCAAATAAGGGCAAGATAGGAAGTGAGGGCACCAGCAGGTGAGGGAGATAGTGATGTTAGGATCAGGAAGGACTTTGAATAGAAAGTAGTATTTGAGCACATCTTAAAGGAAGAGAGAGATTCCATGAGAAGGAGGTAAAGAAGGCATTTCAGATATGGAGACTAGCCTCCGCAAAGATACAGAGACCAGAGATGGACTTAAAGTGGGAAGGTCAGTTGGTTAAAAAGCATGACTGTTTTAATGGAGGTAATGTTGGGAAATTTAAGTGAGAGTAATTTTTTTAAGATATCAGTAAAGTTGTTTTTGCTGTTACTGTATGAGAAACAGTTGCTTAGAGTCCTGAGAAGTCAGAGATGAGGAAGGAGAGGCATGAAGGACAACAAACCTATAGGGCCTTATCGTCATCACCCCCCTTTTATGAACGAAGATACTTAGACTCCAAAAAGTCAAGGGGCTCTTTTAAGGTCACAGAGCTGGAACTAGAAACCAAAGCTTTGGACTCCAAGTCATCACAGCTACTTCTCATGAGTTCCCTTTGCCCTCTTTATAGAAAGGGATTAAAGAGTCAGAGAGAGAAGGTGAGGGTGATGGTTCAGAATGAAGGGGGCAGAAACCAATGGCTGAGTCACAGTCAAAACTCAAAGAATGGAAAGATTAAAAGCCAAGAAGAAACTTCCACTTGAGGCTAAACCCACAGCTAGCTACTGAGCATGCTTAGTAAAGGTATGTGGTAAAGCCACCGTGGCGTCCAAACCACTTCTGGTTTGAAAAATGGTGAAAAAATAGAAGTATCAGCCAGGAGAATCAGGTTTTCCTATGACATAACCAAAAGAAAAGGCTCTCTCATAAGACGTCTGATCTAGAAGGAAGCTTAGGGATGATAAGATCATGAATTTAGAGCTGAAAGAAACTTGAAGATCATCTAATGAAAGCCTCTTAATTTTACAAATGAAGCAAGCCAACTCAAAGACATATAGTCCATCAGTCACAAAGCTAGGATTCAATCCCTAACCCTCTGACTCCAGACCCAGAATTCTTTTCCCTGTACCAAGTATGACTCCCCTTACTTTGAAAATCAGGAAACTAACTGCCTTAGTTTCCTCAACTTTAAAGTGGAAATAAGAATACCTTTCCCCCAAGTTGTTGTGAGGATCGAATGAGATTTCGTAAAGGTCTTAGAATGGTGCCTGGCACGTAATAGACACTTAATAAATTCTGGAGGCAGCTAGGTGGTGCAGTAATACAGCACTGGCCCTGGAGTCAGGAGGACCTAAGTTCAAATCTGACCTCAGACCCTTGACACTAGCTGTGTGACCTTGGGCAAGCCACTTAACTCCAATTGCCTTGCTTTCCCCCCCTCCAAAAAAAATGGAAAAAAAAGACAGAATGAATGAATTCTGGTTTCCTTCCTTCCTATAGTCTAGTCAAATCGAGTCCTTGTCTCCTAGACATACCCCACATTTTCCAGTCTCTATCTTTGTCCATGCCCTCCCCTATGCTAGATGCCCTTCCCTATGCTTCTTCTCATCTCCACCGATTGAAAGCCCATCTAACCTCCAAGATTCACTCAAATGCTATTGTTTTCTGCAGCCCCCCTTGATCCTTGCCTTCTCTTTAGTAATTATTATTCCTTTCTCGATTCTCACATAGAGTCTGGCTTACGCATCTTTTATCACATCCCATTTTCTATTCTAGTTCCTTGTGTCTAGGTTGTATCCACTTCCATTCGTTTGGAGGTTCCTCAAAGGCAGAGAAAAGGTCTCATCCATCTTTGTATTCCCCCCCCCGTGCCTAACATGATGATGATGATGATGAAGAAGAAGATGAAGATGGCAGCTCATGATTCTATAGTATAATACTCCAGAGATAATAGGTGTACAGTTCGTTTCAACAAGCATTTATTGTATTGGATAGAATTCAAGACAAAAGCTCACTATCCATATACAGCCACCTCTCTGACTACAGCCCAGGTGTCCTGACTTCCAGCAGAAGGTTCCTTAGGTCTTTCCCCTATACCCCACTGCTTCCTGCCAGATTTCTCTATCCCCCCCAACTCTGAGGAACTGAGATCGTGGTGGCTGGTGCACTGCCCTGGATCCTAGCATGTGTTCAGGATCTGAAGCCCGACAAATAAGATGACTCATGTCACCCCTACTAAATAGACTCCAATGGCCCTCAACTACCTCCACAATGAAATACGAAGTCTTCTATTTAACTTGAAATGTCTTTCATCACACTACTCCTTCCTACTTTTCCAGTCTTCTTCCAATTTATTCCTCCCCTTATAGTCTAAAGCCCAACAACACTGGCCTTTTTGCCATTCCCCATACACAGCACTCCATCTCTAAACCCCATGCTTTTCATTGACTGTCCTTTATGCCTAGAATACACTGCCTTCCTCAACTCCACCTCTCAGATTTCCTGGCTTCCTTCAACACTCAGTTTGAATCCCACCTTCTACAGCAAGTAGTTCCCCTGCCTCCCCGACTAGTACTTTTGCTCTGGGATTGCTTCCCGCTGTATATATCGTATTTTTTTGTTTGCTTATTGTCTCCTTCATTAGACTGTCAGCAACTTGAGGGTACGGGCCACTTTTGCCTTTCTTTGTATCCCCAGGGCTTAGCACATACTAACTTTTCAATAAATACTTGTTGACTTTTAATGGGCTGACCATGCTTCAGACAACTTAAAGGCAGTCTCCTAAAGATAAGTACCTCCTGTAGACTCAAAAGTTTTGGGTTTTGCCATAAGCAGAGAAGCACCAATCAGAATGGCAACATTCATTATCCTGTGAATTTCTGATGCCCAGCAGTGTAAAAGAAAGACCAATGATCTCAGAGTCTGGTTACCTGAAGGAAAACCTGGACTCTACCCCTCACCATGGCCATGGGCAAGTTGCCACATCTCTCTGAGCTTCAGCTATCTCATCTCTAAAGTGTTGAGGTTGGACCAGACTCCTCCTTTCTGACTCCAAGTCCTACCATCTTATTTGAAGATAACATACAGAGAGAAAGTAACAGAAGGTTACAAAAGGTAACATACATTGCAGAGAGGAAGAGGTGGTATGATGGTCAAGTATGAAGACTGACTTGTGAAATGTCCTAGGGCACCTGCATCCAATCAAACAGCATTTTTGGCTCCATCTGATGAAAGAAAAAAGAGACCGCCCCACAAAAGTCTTAGGGTACCACCTACCCTGAGGGAATATGTAGCCTGCCTGGCCCTAAAAGAATAGGGCCAGAAGATATGTATTACATTCCTAACAATGAAAACAGCTGGAAAGTGGACTGCTTTGAAAGGTAGTGAGTTCCCCATCACAGGAAGTCTTCAAGTGAAACCTAAATGACCACTTGTCAGGGTAAATATCTGAGGAAGAATTTGAACTCAGGTCTTCCTAACTCCAAATCTAACACTCTATCCACTGCACCACCTGAAATGTTGGTCTGTGATAGACCCTCACCAATCAGAACAAGCCTCAGGGTTTTTCTTTTCAGACTATCCACCTTGGAGAGCTACAGCGATTCCAGCAAGGATGCCATTGTTCCAAACACCTGATCTGAACAATCCAGTGTTCTGGGGGAAGGGAAAGGGCAGAGGGTACATTGGACGATGAAGTCATCCATTTCAAGAGCAAAGAGATCTTGAAAGACTTGAATACTGGGCCACATCTACTACTACATGATTCAATAAGGTTTATATTGGGTTCGAAAATTCACTTCACAAGTATGATGGGGGAGACATGGCTAGACAATAATTTAGTTTTTGAAAGATCTGTGAACTTTTGAGGAAAGGAGAGGAGAAAAGAGGAGGGGAGATAATGGGAGGAGAAAGGAAGGGACAGGAAGAGAGAGGAGAGGAGGGGAAAGGATATTTTAAAAATATTCAGAAGAGGGCAGAAGGAATTCAAAAGGAAACAGAAGCAAGGCTGTGTCTGTACTAGTGTGTTAATTTTACTACATACTTTTTGATCGTTCATAATAGAGACTCACAGTTTCATAGATCATCCTCTTTGTCTCTTGTTCTTTTATATGTTTCTGTTCGTTGGTGTTTGTCAAGTTCATAATAAAGACAGTTTTGTTTTGTTTTGTTTTGGAGGACATTGGCGTTTCCAAATCCATTTATTCCGGGATTTTCCAGACCGCTCATCCCTGGAACTTTACCCACACCACACTCAAGGACAGAGTAACACGATTTTTCTCTGCCCTCACTTGTGTCCATCTCATGAGGTTCCAGGCTCAAGTGGTAGGTTTAATACATATTCCCAGAGTCCCAGAGTGAGACTGTGCCAGCAGAGATGGGGCAGCAGCATCAGCAACAGAAACTTCTGCAAAGAGCAGAATATTCATACAGAGGAGATAGGCATGGTAGCATCTAGTGTAGAAAAGGAAACTAGATTGCCTATTAACTACCAGGAGCAACCAGAGAGTAGGTGAGAGATGACAATTAATGACAATAATGGTCATCATAATAATAGCTGGCATTTACATGCTGCTTAAGATTTGTTTCAAAAAATATTACAATTTATCCTCACAGCAAACCAAGGAGGGAGGTAGTATTATTATTCCTATTTTACAGGTGCGGAAACTGAGGCAGACAAAGGTTAAGTGACTTGCTCAGGGTCACACAGCTAGTACATGTCTGAGGCTGGATTTGAACTCAGGTCTAACACTCTACCGTGATACCTAGTAGCTTCTAAAGGGGACCTCTTTCTTTGATTGAGACAGCGGAAAGCAAAAGGACACTGAGAAGATATTCGGATGTTACGTGAACGGGTCCTCTCCACTTTTGGTCTACCACACAAGAGTCATGTGTAATGCTCTCCCCATGCATGTCGTCACTTGGGTCTTGGAAGAGATGGCTTTCCCCACTGTGGCCGCAGAGATCAGACCCTAATCACCGGAATATACATATTGAAAGTACTTTTCTATTCCTTTGTTGATTGTTTTACTTTCACAATACTTTTTTCCTTTTCTGGTCTGTTAGCCCTACTGAGCTGAGTTTAGATAACCTCAGAAATTCCCAAATAAATTGGGATAAGACAATCAGCTTCCCAAAGTACACTTACTATCTAATAGATCTCTCACTGACTCCAATCTTTTATTCAAACCCAGGCTTTGCAAACTCATAGGGTCATAGATTCAGAGCTAGAAGAGATCCAACCTCCTTATTTTTCAGATGAGAAAACTGAGACCCAGTGAGATTAAGAGGTCAAATAGTAAGTTATAAAGTAGTATGTTGGCTACCTGAGCCTCTTAAGAGGATGTAAAACACGGAGTTGGGGGAGAGGAACTGACTGCCATCTAAGTTTGACATTTCAGATTATGACTATTCTTAACTGAAAAATACATAAGCTTTCTTTAATTTCCATATAACTCAAGACAATTTGTTGATGAATTTAACTCAAATTTTCCAAATGAGAACTCACCTTTGGATGGAACCAAAGTACAGAATTCAGAATAATAGGGTATTTTTAAAGAAAATTCTGAGTGACTGGAAAACGTGGTTTTTAAGGGAAATCTCTTTTCAGCCATGACTACATCACCACCCAAGATCAAACCCATCAAGAGGAAATGCCATGTTTAACCTCAAAACAAAGAGGAAGATGATGAAAGAATAACTCCCTAGAGTTGTTTAGGATTGTGTGGCAAGTGTTCAGAAGGAGAGAAGGCAGCCATCTTGGCTAAAGTGGATAAAGTGAAACAGATTAGAAGTAGAGGCACAGAGGAGGAGAAAAGGGTTTGTTGGGACATAGAGAGAGAAAGAAGTGGCTTGCAATTTCACCCCAGACAAAGCTGGGATGAGACCAGAATGAGACCAGGCAAACTATTGATGCCTTTCTCTCTCTATGGCCTTCCATCTAGCTTCTATATACACCTTGAATGTACCTAGTTTTTTTCTATGTCATCCCTCCTATAAGAAAATAAGCCCCTTAGGGGTAGGACTGGGAGACTTTTTTTACATTTCTTTGAATCCCCATCACTTAACCTAGTGCCTGACATATAAGAAGCATTTGATACAGGCTCATTGACTGAATGACTGTTAGAACAAATTACAGTCACCATTTTTGTCCTAAGACTTCTCATTCTATCATGCCAAAGGACGCCTTTCTGAGGCAGCCCTCCAGTTAGTCTCACTATGGCATGGAGATCTTGAATGCTATGCCAGTAGACCACAAACTCTCTCAGGTCCTACTAATCTGCAAAGGCTTCAAATACAGGTCTCAGCGTTTCATCAACTTGGTTCATATTGGAAAAGCTCATTGCAAAAAGATTGGTGATAAAATTTTCAGGCCATAGTAACCCCTTGGGGGCTCATATATGCATCAGCTATGGGAACACTTACACTGGTGAAAACACAGGTCCTTGACACATTAAAGAAATGACTTTTTTTGGTGATACATACCTTAGAAATGGACAACGTGAAAAAGGAAAGAAGTGATGAAATAGTATGGCTCAATGGGAAAAATCTTACAAAGCACCAGAATAATGAAAGACCTCAATTCTCTTCCATATTCAAATCTGCTAAAGGAATGGGCAACGTTTATCCTAGAGAAGAGAAGTTTCAAGAGAATAGGATAACTTTCTTCAAGTCTGAAAGGCTATTACCTGAAAGAAGGATTCGATTTACTCTGATTGACTGTTAAGGGCAAAACTAAGAACTGTGGATGGAAATTGCAAAGAGTTAAATATCACATTAATGTGAGGGGAAAATCCCCAATAATTAGAACGATGAAAAAGTGGAATGGGTGCCTCAGGAGCTACTGGGTGCCCCCATAATGGGGTCTTTAAGCCAAGGTCCTTTGACTACCTCTCTGATATGTTATAATGAGAATTCTTTTTCAGGTATTAGTTGGACTAGATGGCCTCTGGGGTCCCTTCCATCTCTGCAATTCCACAATTGTGTGATGCTATGATGTGGATTCTACTCTCATTTCTGTCATTGACAAACTACATGACCCCAGGTAATGTCTTCAGCCAGGACCTCAGTTTCCCCATTCCTAAAGTAAAGGGTTTGGAGTCAATGATATCTAGGGTCCTTCCCAACTCTGACCCTCTATAGTATGTTCTAGATTTAAGGGTCGCAGTCCCTTCTAGCTCTAAGAATCTAGGTTGTGGCAACTGGTAATACAGTGGCTAGAGCACTAGATCTAGACTCAGGAAGAACTGAGTTTAAATCTGGCCTCAGACACTTACTAGCTGGGCGAATCATTTAACCTCTATTTGCCTCAGTTTCCTCAACTGTAAAATGGGGATAACAACAGAATCTACCTCAAAGAGCTGTTATGAGGATCAATGAAATAATATTTGTAAAAAGCTCTTAGCACAGTGCCTGAAACATAGTAAATGCTAGGCACATAGTAGGCACTATATAAATGCTTATTCCCTTCCCTCTCCCTCCCTCCAGGTGCTACAGTCCCTTCTTGTTCTAAGAGTCTGTGCCAAGTGCCCTTCTAGTTCTGATGTTCTACATGCTAAGAACTCTTACAATTCTAACAGTCAATGGAAAGCCTTCTAACGGTTTAAAAAAAATCCCAAATGTCCTGGCAGCTCTAAACACTCACACCCTGAGTAGGGAAAGATGCATTTCCCACTAACTTTCTGCTTTAAAGAAAGGCAGCACACTGGTTTATGTCACCTGAGTGTCAAGTGTTCCATTGGTAAGGGAGAGAAAAGAATGAGCTTTCTGTTGTTGACTGGGGATCACCCCAAAATTCCTCAGCCCTACAGAAATCCATCCATTGTGGTTTTGCAGTGTATTTCTGAAAATGACAACACCTTCCTAACCTGGAGCTGTCATCATCCTGGAACTCCCCATTACAGAGTATGGAAGGAGGCTCTTAGGAAACCATCAAACGTAATGTGAACGGTGCTGGTGACCCTGTGGGCTCAGCCACCAATTTCACTATTATGACCAAAACTGGGCAACTGCTTTTGATGGTTACAGATGGAATCTGGATCACTGACAAAATGGAATTACATACAGGGAGATGATTTACCCAAGGCAACACAAACTAGTTATATTTTCTATATTATATTCCTTACATCACCATATGAAGACTGGCAATGCTATACCTATTCCCCCAATGGACCTTAAGTCTATGTAAATGTAGCTTAAGTTTATGTAAATGAATTGTAAACAGTGGACAAGAGCCAGGGAAGAAGATAGTGTCAAAATTGCCAAGAAACATAGTGAAATGGTATGTTGGAACTGATTAGGGATCTTAAAGACCATGGAGTCTAACTTGGGTTCAAAACCACTGATCGTATTTTATCATGGAAGCTGGTGGCTTCTTATGTTATGTTGGGTTGAAAGGGCTTTTTATAAGGAAGTGATTAGCTTTGATTTGGATCATTTTAAGTCCTAGTCTATTTCATTTTAAAATTGGTGAAACAAACATACAGAAAGAGGAAATGACTTATTTTAGGTGAAGTCATTAGATGCCTACTATATGCCACTGACTCATTGAGTTCATTGCCAAAGTGAGACTAGAACTGAGTTCATTCAGATCTTTGCTCTGCCTCTGACTCCCCATATGACCTTATCCAAAACTCTCTGAGTCTCAGTTTCCTAGCCTGTAATCATTAACATTTATGTTGTGCTTTAAGGTTGATGAATCATTTAATATATATTGTCTCATTTGATCCTCACAATAACCCTGGGAGTTGGAGGCTCTTCATTATTCCTTTATTTACAGAAAAGGAACCTAAAGCTGAGAAAAGTAAAGTGACTTTCCCAAGGCCACTCAGCTAATAAGCATCTGGAGTAACATTTGAAACCAGAACTTCCTGCCTCCAAGTCCACTGCATCAATTCTGTTGTTTTTCAGTCATGTCCAACTCTTCATGGCCTGAGAAGTAGAGATGAGGAAGGAATATATTCCAGAGAGGACATCTGACAAAGACACAGAGATGGCTAGACCACTGAATACATGGAAGGGAGTACTGAGCAGAAAAGGCTGAAAAAGGAAAAAGGAATTAGATTGCAAAGAGCTATAAATGACAAACAGGAGTTTATACTGGATCCTAGGGGTAAGTGGGAGCCAGTTTTTGAGTAGACTATTTATTGAGTAGAATAGTAACATGATCACAGCACAGTGGATAAAGTGCAGGGCCTGGTGTCAGAAAGACCTGAGTTCAAATTTGGCCTCAGACATTTAGTAGCTATGTGACCCTGGGCAAGTTGCTTCATCCTGTTTGCCTCACTTTCCTAATCTGTCAAAGGAGCTGGAAAAGGAAATGGCAAGCTACTCCAGTATCTTTGCCAAGAAAACCCCAAATGGGGTCACAAAGAGTCAGACACCACTGAAAAACAACTAAACAACAGTAACACAGTCAGACCTGTACTTGAGGAAGTGGGGCACTTGTTAACAAAGTGCTTTCAGACATTACTTCATTTCATCTTTAGACCTCTGTGGTGCTGCAGACATCATTACATTGTAGACAGAGTCAAGAAGACTAGGGTTCAAATTCCACCTCCAACATTCACCAGGCCACTTAAAATCTATGCCATCTCCAATCGTCCTGATGAATATCTGGTCACTGGACCCAGATGGCTCTGGAGGAGAAAGTGAGGCTGGTGAGCTTGCACAGCCCTCCCTCACTCAAATCAAAGTCAATTGCAAGTCATGTCATCATTTCCCTGATGTGATGGTCCTCCTTGAGAATGAAGGACAAACAAACACAAAAGTCTATGTGTCTTATTGTCTATGTGTCTAATTAAGACTAATCCCCTCAATTATAGATAAGATCTGTCTTGGTAGGATAAAGTATGCTGCCTGGACCCATATTAATGAAATCACAAACCATTGGTAAAATCATGCATAACCACGCATCATCCCTACCACTGGAATGATTATTTTCATTTTATAGATGGGAAAACTGAGACCCAAAGGGATGGTATAACTTGGTAAAGGTCACAAGAAATCAGTACTTGAACCCATCTCTTGACTTACAGTCTGGTGCTATCTCCACTATACTCCGCTGCCTCCCTCAGACTATCAGAAAAGCTAACAGCTAGAATGAGCTGTGGTTTGTGAAAAATGCTTCAGTCTACAAAAATGGAATTGTAAGCAAAGGCAAGAAGAAGAAGTAAGGGATAGACCCATTGGGACAGATGGTGTCATGTTTACAGAGGACAGAAAGAAAGCAGAACTACTCGACTCATCCTTTCAAAGAGAAGGTCATTAAGCTATAAAAGGGTGCAATTAATATCATTAAAAGAGGGTTCAAGCTTAGGAAAGGTGAGGCAACTGTAAGAATCCCTAGTGGATTTAATTGAGTGCATGCCTACAGCTCCCAATGGCCTCCCAATGGTCAGAATAATGACAGAAATTAACACTACTGTCCATGATGTGAGAAAGGGGCCCAAAAGACTTACCCAAGTCTAGAATGTTTAATTAAATGTATAATTTGTGGATTCTTGAAAGGGTGATTACTAGGAATCAGGATGGATCCAATAAGAATGAATTATACCAAATGAATACTTTCCTTTTTAATGAGTTACTGTGCTGGTCACTCGGAAATTCAATGGACCTAATATGCCCCATAGTCATCAAGACATACGTCAAAATATCCCACCTGTTCTTATGAACGATGAACCATTGCATATATGGTAGAACACTTAGGTGCTTGGAAAAGTGCCTGGCACATAGTAGGCATCTAAGTAATGCTTGTTGACTGATTATTGGCTGAAATTCATATAGTTTTAATGGAAAGATGGACTTGTAGGGAGGAAAATCTGGGTTCAGATCCTAATTTGGATACTATATGAGCATATAACTCATCTTTCTAAGCTTCAGTTTCTTTATTTGTAATAGTAATATCCACCTGGACCCAGATGGCTCCAGAACAGAGAGTTAGGCTGGTGACTTTGCACAGCCCTCCCTCACTTAAATCCAATCCACTTTCAAGTCATAACATGACCGTCCTGATGTCATGATCCTCTTTGAGAGCAAAGGATCAACAACCGCAACCACCTACCTCAAAAAGTTTTGGTAAGGATTAAATGAGATATACATGTGAAGTGCTTTGCAAACTTAAAGCACTATTACATAGTATCAATAAATTATCAATAAAATCAGAAAGCTATTAAACTATCCATGTACTACTAAGAGTATAAATACTTTTATGTGTTGGACCAATGACGTTTTTGTTTTATTTTTATTTTTTCGCATTCATTTTTTAAATTTTGAGTTCCAAATTCTCTCCCTCTCCCCTGCCCCTTTCCCATCCATTGAAAAGGCAAACAAAATGATATTAACTATACATGTGAAGTCACGCAAAACATTTCCATATTAGCCACGTCACAAAAAAAGCAAGAAAAACAAAGAACGTGGAAAAATTGTGCTTTAATCTGTACTCTAAGTTTATCAGTTCTCTCATTAGAGGTGGATAGCATTTTTCACCCGAGATGTTTTTGAACACTAAAAAGAATTCCACCTATCTGAAAACATTGACCAGTATATTAAATAATTTCTAAGGTAACTGTGAGTTCCTATGATTTGGAAACACACAGAAAGCATATGTCTTTTCCAATCCATTGATGACGCAAAAAAAAACTGAGAACAATTAATAAATTGGATTACAGAAGCAAGATTCAAAAATATTTCTTAAAACTAACAGGATGAAACTTAAAATTTGATTTTTCTAAAGCTTTCAATAAATCTAGAAATCACTGGCACAAAAGGAGGGAAAGTCCAATAAGAGTCTATGGGACCTAATGAGGAACACATTGGGTGGCACAGAGGATGAAGGGCTAGACCTACAGTCAGGAAGATCTGAGTTCACATCTGGCTTCAGATACTTACTAGCTGTGTGACTCTGGCCACGTTGCCTAACCCTGTTTGCCTCAGTTTCCTCATCTGTCAAATGATCTGGCAAAGGAAATGGCAAACCACTCTGGAGAACACCAAATGGGGTCACAAAGAGTTGGTCACAACTGAAAAACAATGAAATAATGACAGAAAGGGCCCTTTTCACCAATGATGTCTAAGCCCAAAGGAACAGGGCAACTAAAAAGTACATAAGGATATCCACAAGCCACATGTTGATTTAGAAAATCACAAATTGTTATTACCTATATTTTATTGTATTTATTATTGTTTCATTAAATATTTCTCAATTACTTTTAAGTCTGGATCTGCCAGCACTAGGGAGCATAGCCGGCTTATATGCAGACAGCAGGCAGTATGTCTCATATTTCTGCTTTTTACTAGGCCAAACAGCTTCCTCCCCACCCTTCCAGGTTGTTCTAGTTACATGAAGAAATTTAGCACAAGAAAAACCACCACAAGAGACAGGATGTGAAGCCATTCTGAATCAGAGGAGAGCCAGAAATGATGCTTTCTCTCCAGTCAAATATATCCTCCATTCACCATCCAGACCCATGCATTTTGTCAGTCTCACCTTTTCATCAGCCTCACAAGAGCTGTTCCATTATAGGTTTAAAGTTTCAACCTGAACACCCAGTGCCTTTTCCCATAGCCACAATGGCCCTTCACTTCTAGGTCCTTTCCTGTACATAATGCCAGGGCCTCCCTGGGTCAGGCCAATTCCAGGAGAGCTTCCAGACCAGGAGCCAAGCCCTCTTCCCTATCTGTAGGCTGTGATCCCTATAGGGCATGCCTTCATTTGGGCTCAGAAGAAAAATATTGAACATCACACATTCTGTGATTGGCTGGGAAAGAGGAATCGAGGGAGGGTATCAGAGAAGAGCATTTTACCAAAGGTTCAGGAGGAGAAAAAGGTTCGACTGAGAAGTCCCAACAACTCAGTGCCTTCCTCCTTTTGCAGTGTTATCAAGTTGCCCAAGAATTAGTCAGGGCAGAATTTAGAAACGGATCCCAAAGTTAGTGTTCATTCTGAATCTGGAAAAGGGGGAAAAATGCTGTTAACCCATCAATCAAGTCCTGCACAACTTGTAGCCTGCATGTTGCTTATGGCCCTCAGCCTCTTGGGGCATGCCAAAGGATTTCCAGCCACCTGAGAAAAATGTAGAGGAAAACATCCTTTGTATGTAGAGGAAATCCTTTGGCATGCCCCAAGTGGCCAACAGCAGTAAGTGGCCTGTGGTGCCACATGTTGTGCAGGCCTGCATCAGTCAATAAGCATGTATGTGCACCTACTATGTGCCAGGCACTGTGCTGGATAATGGAAATACTAACTCAAAAAATTGATGGAAATAATATGGAGAATGAAATACTACCTATTCTCAAGGAGCTTACAATTGAAAAACTATAGGAGTTTCTCCTTCTGAGAGCATGTACACCAAATAAGGCAGGGAAGGGGAGAAGGGGAGGCATCCTTAAGTATGAAAGGCCTCTAAGACCAAAAGAAATGAATCACTGATGGAGCAATTTCAGGCTCAGGTTGGGAGGTATTTTGGAGCAAGGGAAGGCTTTCCTTTGACTCACCAGTTCTCAAACTTTTTGGTGTTAGGATCCCTCTATACACTTAAAAACTATTGAGGAACCTCCTCCCCACCCTCCTGCAAAAAAAGTAAAACTTTTCTTTATGTGGGTTACATCTATAGATATTTACCACATTAAAAGTTAAACTGTCCCAATGTTAATATAAAACTAATTTTCCCACAATTGATAAATTGTCAAAGGATGTGAACAGGCAGTTTTCAGAGGAAGAAATTAAAGCTATCTAGAGTCATATGAGAAAATGCTTTGAATCACTATTGATCAGAGAAATACAAATTAAAACAGTTCTGAGGTGCCACTTCACACCTATCAGATTGGCAAATATGATAGAAAAGGAAAATGATAAATGTTGGAGAAGACGTGGGAAAATTAGAACACTAGTTCATTGTTGGTGTTGCTGTGAATGGATCCAACCCTTCTGGAGAGCAATTTGGAATTATGCCCAAAGGGCTATAAAATTGTACATACCCTTTGACCCAGCAATACCACTCCTTAGGTCTGTATCCCAAAGAGATTATAAAAAGGGGGAAAGACCCACACTTACAAAAATATTTATAGCAGCTCTTTTTGTGGTGGCCAAGAACTGGAAGTTGAGGGGATGCCCATCAATTGGGGAATGGCTGAACAAGTTGTGGTATATGAATATAATGGAATACTATTGTGCTATAAGAAATGATGAGCAGACAGACTTCAGAAAAATCTGGAAAGACTTATATGAACTGATGCTGAGTGAAGTGAGCAGAACCAGGAGAACAACGTACACAGTAACAGCCACATTGTGCAATGATTGACTTTGATAGATTTAGCTCTTCTCAGCAATACAAGGATCTAAAACAATTCCAAAAGACTCATTATAGAAAATCCCATCCACATCCAGAGAAAGGAACATGGAGTCTGAATGCAGATCAAAGCATACTATTTGCTCTCTTTTTTTTGTTTTGTTTTATTTTGTTTTTTTCTTTCTCATGGTTCCTCCCATTTGGTCTAATTCTTCTATACAACATGACAATGTGAAAATATGTTTAATAATAATATATATGAGGCTACATCAGATTGTACATCATCTTGGTGTGGGAGGAGGAGAGAGAGTTGGAGAAAATTTAAAACTTATGGAAGTGAACATTGAAAGCTAAAAATAAATTGATTTATTTTAAAAAATTGTTTTGACCTTGTAGATCCCTTAAAGGGATCACAGGGACCCCCAGGAATCTCTGAATCACATTTTGAGAATCAGTGCTAAATAGCCCATGTAGACAGTTGCTTATTAGTATAGTCAGCATTCCTCCCTCCTCAATCTCCTTTTTCTTGGACATATGTGCTGGGGCAAACTCCTTCATATCTCTGAGTCTCAGTTTTCTCTTCTGTATTAAGGGAATATCAGACCAAATCCCAATTGGGAAAATTATGAAAAAATTCACAGTGAGTCGTTTTTCCAGCCTAGAACAGAATAGGGAGACAAAGAGATCTGTAGACAATAGGGGCACCTCAAGGACCATTCCATTGTAGGAAGAAGCTGTGCACCAGGGTGAGAAAAGGTCCCACCCATACAGAGGGAGCCTGGCCTTGTGTAAAATGTAAGAACACGTGCCAACTGACCACTCAGTCATTCACTACTTAGTTCTAGGCCACAGATCTAAGACAGACCTAGAAGGACACCTGTGCCTGGGGTGGAGTTCTAAAGTGGGAAGTGGTCATGCACCCTATGCTACCTATTGAGAGAAGAGCAAGTTCAGAAGTAAACAGTAGCCATGTAACTGTTCCCAAAATGGAACAGAGTCTCATCCCCAGCTTCCAGCCCAATCTAAAGACTCCTCAGAATAACCAGGGCAGGAATATCAAATGAAAGAAGAGCCTGTAGTTCTGTCACCTTGAACCTACAGAGATTTCCACCTACTTGAGAGTGGATGAATCCGGTAAAAGTCTACTGGAACTTCCAACCATGGGCAAACCTATAGGACTATTGCACAGACCCAAACCCAGGTCAGGAATTTGCAAAGGTTAGACCTTCCCCTTTGGGAAGACTGAAAACTTGTAGGCCCTCAGTTTGAGCTGTCCCTGAAATCCTAGAATAATTCAACACTCCATATCTTCCAAGAAAGCAGGACAAAGAGAACAAAAGTTCAACTGAGACATTCCTCCTAAAGTGCATAATATTTGGCCCAGCATAAAGTCCAAAGTCAGAAAGCAGGCTAGAAGAATGAACAAACAAAAAAATTCTCACCATGAAGAACTACTGTGTTGACAGTGATGCTCACTACACAATCCCAGAAGAAAATGACTGCAAAACATCTACAAACAAAGCCTCAAAGAAAAACACAGCTTAGGCATTAATTCAACTAGAATTCTGAGAAGAATTTCAGAAAGATAGAGGGAAGGGGAAATTAAAAATTATATTAAAAACAAAATGAGAGTGCTGGAAGAAAGATTTAGAAAGAGATTGATGGCCTGGAACAAGAGGTGCAAAACCTTACCTGAGTTTAAAAAAAAAAAAAACCTCCCTGAAAATTAGAATGGATGGAGTAGAAGCTAATGACTTCACCAGACAACAAGAAGTAGTAAGATGAAGTCAAAAGACTGAAAAATAGAAGAAAATATTAGGTATTTCATCACAAAAACAAATTGACTGTAACAAATTATTATTAATGACCAATAATTGGAGGGGGAAGATTCAGTGTTGCCCTTCTTTTAAACTCCTTTAAAAGTTTAGTCTGAAGAACATTACTGATAATGAGATTGTATTGACTCTCCTCAACAGACTTCACCCAACCTTGTAAGGAATTTAATCTAGGGTGGAGACGCCCGTTGTGTTCTGCTCTGGCTTGGATGGAGTATATATCCTTTGAATTGATAGCCTAAAGCTATGGGTGGTCTGGTATGCAGATACTTCCCCTATCCAAGAGATACTCAGCCCTTAATTTTAATATAGCCCTCCTCCAATCACTTAACCAATTAGATCAGACTAGATTTAATGGACTACCTACTGTTTTGAAGGGCATATAATCTGTGAGTCTGTAACCATGATTGTCTCTGATGTAAAAGAAATGGCCAAATGGCCATCCTTTTACTAATAATCTGCTGGCCTTATTAATAAAATGATTAAATTACCCAGAAACTATGTCTCTCAAACTTTTTTTAACATCACATTGAGCTAGAAAACAGACCAAGGAGAGATAATTCAAGAATCATTGGATTATGTGAATGCCATAAGCAAAAAAAAAACAAACAAAAAAAAAAAAACAATGAGCCTAGACATCATATTTCAAGAAATCAAAAAAAGAAAACTGCCCAGATCTCTTGGAACCAGGGGACAAGGTAGAAATAGAATTCATTGACTATCTTCCAAAAGAAATCCCAAAATGAAAACTCCCAGGAATGTTACAGACAAAATCCAGAGCTTTTAGGTCAAAGAAGAAAATACTTCAAGCATCCAGAAAGAAACAATTCAAGTACTGAATAGCCACTGTCAGGATCATACAAGATAAAGCAACATATAAAGAAGCATAGAACTTGGAATATGATATTCTAAAAGACAAAAAGAAATAGGTTTATACCCAAGAATATCTTACACAACAAAACAGTATAATCCTGCAGGAGAAACAAGGTGTTAGAAGACAGAAGTTAGAAGATTTCCAAACATTCCTGATGAAAAGACCAGGACTAAGTAGAAACGTTGAAATATAAACACAGGAGTCAAGAGAAGCATAAAAAAGTAAATATGAACATGAAACTATTGAGAACTAAGTATAGATAGAGCTTGGTACATTTTACTCAACAAGAAAATAAGGGAGGGAGGAGAGAAGAGAAAGGGGGATAAGAGGCAGAGATTAAGGGAAGGATTAGTCTTAAGGAAAACTTTAAGGAGGGGGGAAAGGGGGCTTAAAAGAGGAGTATGAAAGAAGAAGAAGGGGCAGCTAGGTGGCACAGTGAGTAGAGCACTGGCCCTGGAGTCAGGAGGACCTGAGTTCAAATGCGGCCTTGACACACTTACTAGCTATGTGACCTTGGGCAAGTCACTAAACCCTAATTTGGAAAGAGCCTGGCCCTCCCTCTCCAAAAAAAAAGGTACAGAGGCAGAATTAACTCTTCCTCACTTAACCTCCTCCCTCCTGACATAGGGGTAAAAGACAACTTGCATGAGTTGGATGGTTAATGGGGGCAAGGTGAGTCTTCCCTCCCCCAGAGTGAAGATAAGGAAATGGATCAGTGTGAGTGCCATGTCTTACAACCATCACTCTCAGATCTCTGCATTCTCTCTAGCCTTTTAAACCCAGGACCCCAAGGCAAGAGCTGAAGTGCCCACTACTCAAGGAAAGCTGGAACATGAGAGTATGGCATGAAGATGGCAGAGGAGCAGGATCCTAGGTCTGCATTGCACTAAATATTTTGAACAAGAACCAGTCAGAATCCCCAGAGTCCCAGGAACCTAGCCAGGAAAGTGAAGGCTGGGGCATCATCAGAGGCATGGTGCCAATTAATCAATCAACAAACACTTATTTAATGCCTCCTATATGCAAGGCACTGGGGATACAAACAATGAATGAATAATCCCTACTCTCAATGGGTAGAAGTCTCCATGAAATCAGGTATTTGTGTCAGTTCTGTAAGGAGGTATCCCAGTCCGGAAGATCTGAGGGCCACATTGGGCCACATCTGTTATATCGTGGATGAGGAAAATTGAGACTCATAGCGGGTAAAGTGACTTGTCCACGGCCATGTAGGTAATAATTAAGAAGAGCTAGAATTAAATGTAGGTCCTCTGACTCCAAGCCAATTGCTCTTTCCCCTACAGTGTTCTGCCTTGCAAGGAAGGAAGCAAAGGGCATCTCCCTGCAACAGCAAGGGGATTGTTCAGATCAACCTGTATAGTCAGCGTGACATATGACTGCCTAGAGGACTTTACAGCTCAGGGTGGAAGAAGCACGGTCATTGCTAAAGAGGAATGAGGAAGAGAAAGAGCTAATTTAGGGAATTACCTTTTGTTTCACAATTGCCAGCTCCCCTTACCTGCTGTCAACGAGGCCCTTGCAGCAACGTCCTTCCTAAATGAATCTGTTTTCTGAGCTAAATCACTGAAGAAGAAGAAAAAAAGCCCTGTGTGCTTTTGCCTGCTGGAGGAGATGCAAGACTTTTGAAATCAGTTCCTTCCCTTGTAACTGCTCCAATTCAATTCAAAATTCTTTTTTTCTAATAGGGGAAGGGAGATTTAGACTTTTTTTTTTTACCTATGTAAGTATGATATTAGCAGTGGTGTGATGGTAAATGTTTAACAACCGGCTTTCCAAGGGATAAAATGTAGACAGATTAAGTTTAATCTGTAGTATTAACATTTTCTCCATCACTCTATTAAGTCTAAACAATAAAAAAATGAATTAAGCTCTGACATAATATTTTCTGATTTCTAAGGTATAAAATATAACACTTTCCAGTCATTAAGAATACTCCTCCCCTGGATATAAGGTAGAATGGAATGGGATAAAAGAGAAATTTAAATATAGTCATCCAGGAGAGATTACATTCAGCTGAGAAGATGAGGGGAGGCTTCATGGGGGAGCCAGTAGACAGCAGAGTGGAGTGAATTTTGGTGTCAAGAAACCTAGAACCAAACCTCAGCTCTGCCACTCACTAACTGTATAGATTTATGGAAGTATATGGATAAAACTTCCAGAAGGGTGATAAGACAGATGGAGGTAGACCCTGAGCTCCACTGGGAGAGAGAGTCAACACATCTATGAGATTTGTGATCATTTGAATCATGACACTTTGATTTTATAGATTATAGATCCTTTGATTATAGATCTTAGGATCAGGTGTGACCTGATGATAGAATCAGAGGAGGACAGGACTTTAGAAACACCATCTAGCCTATTTAGTTTGTTTCCTGGACCCCTACAGCAGTCTGGTGACGTCTACAGACCGCTCCTCACAATAATGATTTTAAATGCATAAAATAAAATATGCAGGATTGCAAAGAAAAGCAATTATATTGAAACACAGTTATCAAAATATTTTCACATAAGTACATGAACAGCTGATCTAGACTAGTGCCCTTATTTTATTAAGGGGGAAATTGAAGCTTCTGGAAAGAAAGTGAAATGCCCAAGGTCACACAAAGACAGAGCACAGATCTAGAATATGATCTCTAGCCCATTGGTCATCAGCTGCTGCCTCCAAACATGTCCATGCAGTTCAATACTACCCTCCTTGAAAAGGAGAAATTTCACATCTTAAAGTAGTTGAAAGGTTGAAGATCAAAGGTGAGGAAAGGGTGGTGGAGAGAAGTTGGTTGTAAAGCCACATCAAAGATCTTTCTACTTATTTCAAGTAAAATAGATGAGGTTCTTACACTGTTTACTGGGGACATCCAGAAAACTGGTTTTTATGTAAACCAGAGCTGGGGGTTTGTTAATCTTGTAAATTACTGCAACCTTTGATCTGGCTACTTCAGATAATGAGCCATTTCCCAGGCCAGAGTTCCATCCGATTTATGATACCTGATGAGGCCTCAGCTTTCCCATAAAATACCCAAGCTAGGCTAGTCCAAGCACTGGAATCACCCTGTGACTTCTCTGAATCCAGTCATATCTGGAAAATAGCAGCAATGGTTAAAATACCTTGTTTTCCAGCAACGTTTCCTTCTGGGAGCCTCACCAACCTTTCCCTCACAACTCTATCTGCAGGGAGGCCTCCACATTCTAAATGGGAGTCACTAGCAAGAGGCAGGATGTCCATACGGTCAGACCACATCTAGAGTATTGTGCTGTCTTCTGTGCATCACTTTTTAGAAAGGACATGAACAAACTAGCCTAGACAAGGAAGAATGACTGAGATGGTGGCAGAATGGAGAACAATCAATATGGCCCAAAACTGAAGGAGCTGAGAATGCTCGGCCTAAAGAAAAGTAGGAGATACAATCTTGGGGGAGATACAATCTCTGTCTTCGGGTATGGAAGAAATGTTTATGAAGCACAGATTTGATTTGTGTATATGTGCACTTTATGAATATATACTGAATTTATTGAATTGTTCTGCCTGGCCCAAGTGGGAGGAGCTAGGTTCCCCTTGGTGGGAAAGCTGGATTGTCATCTGTCAGAGATGTTGTAGAGCAAAATTCTTTGGGGGTAGGAGGGAAAGAGTAGATGGTTTCTCAGAGCCTTTCTAACTCTGAGAATCTCTGATGCTGGGATTCTGAGAAGGCCCTTCCCCCACCTGGTTATGAAGCAGCCCAGGGCATGAAGGTCTACCAGTGCCTGAGGTTTCTGAACATAGACCAGCAGCATTTCATGAGCCTTAGTCTCCTGAGCCAATCAAATCTCAAGGATGATTGCAATACCTCTTAGGAAGAAAAAGAAAGACTAACTTACATGGAAGAAAGATGAGAGGGCACTTAGGATATTCCTCCCACCATTATACCAAGACACTTTTCTGATCATTTTTGGCCAGAAATCATTTCAACGCTTTTACTTTACAATGGCATTTGACAGACAGAATAGCATTTCACCAGTGCTGTAAGTAAGGTAGGGAAATCAGAGTTCTATCTTAGGGGACCCAAAGTCAGAGGGGGTAAAACTTAGAAACAGTGATTTTTAAAGATGGTACAATTTTTGAGTTGGTTAAATTTACATTTAAGAACACTTCTACTCCTTCAAAGGCATGGGAAAACACTGAGCCTGGCACCTAGCTAGAAAGACTAATTAAATAAAATGGAAGCTATCAGAAGCAGCATTAACAATAGCTATGACTATAGCTGACATTTACCTAATGCTTACTATGTGCCAGGCACTGTGCTCAGCGCTTTACAATTATCTCACAATTCCTAGCTCCTTCAAAGACTCAAAATCTATTCTGACCACTAAAGACTCCTGATTCACTTAAGCAGTGGAACACAGATATGTAATTGGCAGAACTCTCCACGGCCTTCATTTTTCTGCAAAGGCTTAGTAATCACAGAGAGAGAAGGTGGTATAGAGTCGGAGGCTTGGTCTAAGAAACTCCAGACTCCTGTATGCTTCTCAGAAAAGTCCCTTCCCTCCAGCCAGATATCTCTCCAAGGGCCCTGGCCTTAGCTCCATATCATGGGTGATGTTAGTGGGGTCCCTCATCCACTTTTGCACCTGGGACAGGCTTGGGTAACAATGTGTTAGTAAATGTTTAACAATCGGTTCTGAGAAACAAAATGTATGCACAATTTCAAGTTTAAACCACACTGTTACCATTTTTTCAATCACTTTCTTCAGTCTAGACAATTAACAAAACAATAAATTCAAGGGCTGATTTGTAGCATTTGCTTATTTCTGAGTTACAAATGTTCCCACTGAAAACGTAAAGATCGACTCTTGGTTTGAAGCTGACTCTAGCACATTCCCTAGTTGGCCACGGCCCACAATCGCCATGGATGGCTGCCAACGCTGGCACCCATATCACTAATAACCTGACTCCTAGAATCCGGGGGATCACCTTTTTCTAATTCAGGAAGCCAACATAACAGGCCAAGAAGTGTGCCAACTGTCTTGGGAGACACTCCAAATCTGCTCTGTTCTGAGGAGGTGAAGCACTCTGAGGTCTCAAGTACACGATAGAGCAGTTGTTTTACTCAGGCAGAGATACGTCAGTTGATCAATAAACACTTATTAAGTGGATGCTCTGTGCCCGGCACTCTGCTAAGGGCCGGGGATACCAAGAAAGGAAGAGACAGCCCCAACTCTCAAAGAGCAGATAACAAGCAAACAGCTATTTACTAACGAGGTACAGAAAGCATAACTCTGAAATACTCCACAGAGAAAAGACAGTGAATTGAGGGACCAGGAAAGGCTTCCTAAAGAAGATGGGATTTTAGCCAGAAATTAAAGGAAGCCAGGGAAGCCAGGAGATAGAGATGAGAAGAGAGAGCATTCCAGGCGTGGGAGACAGCTGGCAGAAATAGGAGATGGATTGTCCTGTGAACAGCAAAGCAGCTGGTGTCACTGGACCGAGGAGTACCTGGGAAGTGTAAGGTGTAAGAAGACTGGAGAGGTATGTAATGAATATGGCTACCCCCAACTTTCCACTGTCTGTAGAGGTATGCCAAGTAACCCCAGAGGGGCAGCCTATCGGAAGATGGATGTTGGGTCTGTCAGGTCTAGGGAGCTCCAAGGCACATGTGACCCTGATATGCTCCTCAAATTGGCCCCTCCTCTCCAGATGGCTGCCTATCTGAGGGCCCAGATCTGCACCTGGGAGGAAGTTCCTTATCAGCTATTACCAACTGGCCATGTTTAAGTCAATTTCTAACCTACATACTTCCTCTCGCCTGTGGCAGAATCCCAGGTAAGCTCCTCCCCAGACCGGCCCTGACATGTTCCTCAGGCTGATAGTAACTTCCTCAGCACTGGCCTTGAGGTGTCCTTGGATCTCTGAACGGCTCACCCTTTTCAAGATAGCATCTAGGCCTCCCTCACTCCCAATTTGAGTGGTGCTGTCTCAAGTTCTCCTCTCCTACTCAGATGAATACAGGATTTCAGGATCACAGGACTAGAGCTGAAAGTGACCCCAAATGCCATTATGTCCAAACCCCTCATTTTGCAGGTGAAGAAACTGAGTCCCAGGGACTCTGATTCACAGCAGCCCATTTAGTTCATCCCACTTGGCCCACACCCTTCCATTTTGTTCATCTTCTTAGATGACTTTGCCCTCTGTGGTGTGATAGAAAGAGTGCTCGATTTGGGCGGGGTGAGGCGGCAGGCAAAGGACCTGTGTTCAAATAGTGAACTGCTCTTTAATATCTGAATGACCTTTGGCAAATCACTTCTCATTGTTTCAATTAGCAAGTATTTAACTTTTCTCCTTTACTCCTCCCATCCTCCAATCCAAAAAAAAAAAAACCCTTGTAACAAATATGCATAGTCAGCAAAACAAAATTCCATATTGGTCATGTCCAAAACACATGAGTCTCATTCTTCACATTCAGTTCATGAGCCTCTATGTCTGGAGGTGATTAACATTATTCATCATGGAGATCCTGGAATCATGCCTAATCATTGCATTGTTCAGCTGAGTTTTTAAGCTTTTTTAAGTTATTTATTTTAATGATGTCGTTATAATGAACATTGTTCTAGTCCTGCTAACTTCACTCTGTGTTAGTCTACAAAAGTATTCTTGGGTCTCTCTGAAACTAATACCTTTGTAATTTCTTACATCATGATGCTATTCCATTATGTTCACAATGGAATACTTCATAATTTGTTCAACTACTCCCCAGATGATAGACACCTCATTAGTTTCCAGTTCTCGATCACCACAAAAAGAACTACTGTAGATTTTTCTTTACATTATTTTTCCAAATTGTTCTCCAGAATAACTGAACCAATGTATAGCTCCACCAACATTCATGGCTCCACCAGGCATTTTTTTCCCATAGTCCCTCTAACAATTATTAATTTCCTTTTTGTCCCTTTGCCCATCTGGTGACTGATCAAGTAACTTAAGCATCCTGCATCTCAGAAATCTCTGAAAAAATGAAGGACTTTAAAAGCCAAAGAGAGGATTTTATATTTGGTTCTGGAGGTGATTGGGAGCCAGTGGAGTTTATTGAATGGGGACATGATGTGGTCAGACCTGAGCTTCAAGAAGATCTGTTGAGCAACTGAGTGGAGGATAAACTGGAGTAGGGAGAAACATGAGGCAGAGATACCAGCCAGCAACCTGCACTACGGTGATGGCAATGTGAGAGGAGAGACAAGGTTATACACAAGAGATATTACGAAGGTAGAAATGAGTAGTCTTGACAACTGATTAGATATGGTGGTGAGCTGTGAGAGAAAGAGTCAAGAACAGCAAGGGTTTGAGCCTGAGCAGCTAGAAGGATGATGATGCCCTCGATAATAAGAGAGAAGTTAGGAAGAGAGGAGAGTATGGGGGAAAAAATAAAGAGGTCAGTTTGGGCCATGTTGAATTTAAGATGTCTATAGACAGACCATTCAAGATGTCCAATAGGCAGTTGGAGATTAAAGGTTGGATATTGTAAGTCAGGAGAAAGGTTAAGGATGGATAAATTGATCTGAGAGATAAAACCTTTTCTGGTTCTTCCTCTCCCCAACCTTCCTCTCCAAGGTCACCTCAACTTTGAGTACACAGCTTGTCTATACTTATGTATGCATGTGTTGTCTTCCCCTTTTGAATATAAATTGCTTGAAGGAAGGGACCATTTCCACTTTTGTCTCTGTATCCCCAGAGTTAAATACAGTGCCTGCCAAAGAGTAAGCATTTAATAAATGATGGTTAATTGATTGATAGTACCAATAAGATTAATTACCGGGGCCAGACTCTTACAGTCGAGATAGTCAGAAATGGACTTTCGGTCAGGTCCATCTGCCTCCTCCACACTTTCTCTTCCTTTTGGCTCTGGCCTCCACCATGGTTTGGAGAACATGCTCGAGGGTTATAAGATAAGCAGCCATATATATCTCTAGCATCACAGTTTCCAGCAGGCTATTGCTCAATGCCTTGTTTTAGCAGGGGAGACCAGGAGTTGCTCCTTGCAGTGAATCAGGGGCCCTGGGCCTCCCTGGAGGTAGGAGAGCTTTGCTGTCACAGAAAGGAAATGCTGAATGAAAAGATAATAATCTGCTTGTGACCTACAGACTGTGATTGTTTTTCCCAGATTAAGAAGTCTTGGGGTCATGCCCTTCATGGGGGCACAAACAGTCAGATGTGACTGAGAGGACTGAACAACAACAATACGGCACTTTAAAGTTTGCAAAGCACTTTACAAATATTATCTCATTTTAACCTCACAACTACCCGGGAAGGTAGGTGCGATTCTTATCCCCATTTCACAGATGAGGAAACTGAGGCAGATGTGGGTTAAGTGACTTGACCAGGGTAGCACAGCTAGTGAGTGTCTGAGGCTGAATTTCAACTCAGGTCTTCCTGACTCTTAGTCTAATACATCACTGCTGTAAAAAGGTAATAATTTTTTTTTAAATATAAAGGACAAAATAGAGAGTCTGGTATGGTGTACAGGATGCTGGGCTCAGATACCACCTCTGACACTTCCTAGTAGTGAGACACTAGACAAGTCATTTAACCCCAGTGTACCTTAAGCAATTTCCCGAGACTGACTTACTGAGTCACAGTCTGGTTGTAACCTGCACTGGTGGAGGGAGTTCCCAATTGGTGTTCTCTTTTGGTGTTGTTGTTCAGTTGTGTCCAACTCTTCCTGACCCCATTTGGAGGCAAATGGGGTTAAGTGATTTGCCCAAGGTCACACAGCTAATCAGTGCCTGAGGCTGGATTTGAAATCATGAAGATGAGTCTTCTTGATTCCAAACCCTAAAGGAGATAAAAAATGACAGAGATGTCTATATAGTGTCTTTTAGCTAATAGCTGTGGCATTCTTAAGAAAGCAATCACAGTGCTCCACGATCAGCCTCCAACAGCCACAGCTCTGCTGCCCCAGGCAACTCTTCTGTTAGAATCTTTTCTTAGAGATTGCCTTCCAACTGCTCTGCATGTATTTCGGATGTACAATTCTCTCCCGTTAGAAGATGAGCTTCCTGACGGCCGGGGCTGTTTTTTATCTTTATAGCCTAAGAACTTCCTCACAGTGCTTGGCATATAGTAAACACTTAATAAATGATTGTTGCCTGACTGACTGATCGACCAAAGTCCTGAAAAGATGGATGTTGGACACTTTTGAGCAGTATCATCTCATCAAGCAGAGAGAAGCAGAGGACAGTAAAACCAGCAAAAAGAGACTTGTTCTGTTGCGGTATACGAATGTAATGGAAAACTATTGTGCTATAAGAAATGAGGAGCAGGTGGAGTTCATAATAACCTCGAAAGACTTATATGACCTGATGCTGAGTGAGGGGAGCAGAACCAGGAGATCATTATACACCATTATAGTCACACAATACCTCTGATGACTAACTTTGATAGACTTGGCTCTTCTCAGCAAGGCTAGGTTCAAAGACAGCTCTAAAAGACTCATAATGGCAAAGGCAATTCACATCCAGAGAAGGAATTGTGCAGTCTGAATGCAGATTGAAGCAAACATTTGCTCTCTCTTTTTTTCTTTTTGTTTTTGTTTTTGTTTCTGTTTTGTTTCTTCTTTCTCATGGTTCATTCCATTGGTTGTAGTTCTTCTTTGCAACATGACTATTGTGAAAATGTGTTTAGTGTGAAAGTATATGTAGAGCCTATATCGGATTGCATGCCTTCTTGGGTGGGGAGGGAGAAGTACAGGAAGAGGGAGGAAATTTGAAACTCAAAAACTTGAGGAACTGAATGTTTTAAACTAAAACTAAAAATTAATTAATTAATTAATTGAAAAGAGAAAGAGACTTGTTCTACTTGGTCCCAGAGGGCAGATCCAAGTACAATGAGTAGAAGTTAAAAGAAAGCAGATTTTTGGGTTCAATATAACAAAGAACTTTGCAACAACTAGAGCAATCTTGCTGGAGAGGTAGTGAGCTTCCTGTCACTGATAGTGTTCAAGTATAGCATGGACGAAGTGAACCTCTGCTGGGTATGTTGTGGACAAGATTTGTGCATCGGGTAAGGGTTGAACTGGTTGATCTCTAAGGCCTTTTCCAGCTCTGGGATTCTATGATCATTTATAACCACTCCTGGTATCAGGAAGACCTGGCTTTAAATCCCACTCCTCTCATATCTACTAGCTATACAACAGTAGATGACAACTGTATTAACTCCAAGTGCCCCAGGTAAAGCTGGAAGATTCTAAGTTATAGGCAAGTTGTCTGTCTAAACCATGATGGAGAGTGGCCCAAAGGGAAGAAATCCAGGTCCAAATTACTTGTAAATGAAACTACTAAGTCCTACTGAGACTATGAGGCACCCACAACAGCTCAAAGGCCACAGGAACGTGAAGTTTGAAGATGTTACAACCACAAATGTGTGGGCCCCCTCCCCGCAAAGAGTCAGAGGTCTATACACACCGTTCATAGATCTGATCAAGGCCTTTGATAGTGTTAGTCATGAGGGCTCATGGAAAATTATGTCAAGATTTGGTTGCCCAGAGAAGTTCATCAGCACACTATGTCAATTTTATGACAACATGATTGCCTGGGTTCTAGATATGGACACTGCTCTCATGCTTCCCCAGTCACCAATGGAGTGAAGCAAGGCTGTGTGCATGCTCCCATGCTTTTTAGCATGATGTTTTCAGCCATGTTGTCAAATGCTTTCGATGAGGATGAACACGGCATCAAGGTCAGCTACAGCATTGATGGTAAATTCTTCAATTTGAAAAGGCTACAAACCAAGACCAAAGTGGAGAGCGTGCCGGTGGACGATTTTCTGTTTGCAGATGATTGTGCACTCAATGCAGCCTCTGAAGCTGAGATGCAATGAAATACGGATCAATTCTCTGCTGCTTGTGCTAATTTTGGCCTAACAATTAACACCAAGAAAACACATGTGCTCCATCAGCCACCACCACACTATCCATACGTGGAACCATTGGTTACAGCAAATGGAGAAGTTTTGAATGCTGTGGATAGGTTCACTTACCTTGGTAGTGTACTTTCCAGGGATGTACACATTGATAATGAGGTTGACACACGCATTGCTGGAGCTAGCGCAGGGTTTAGGAGGCTCCAAAGGAAAGTGTAGGAGAGAAGAGGTATTAGGCATTTCATGCCTAGCAAACTCAGGGTCTACAGAGCCATTGTGCTGACCTCATTGATGTATGCCTGTGGAACCCAGACAGTATACCAGCGCCACGCCAGGAAACTGAATTGATTCCATCTGAATTGTCTTAGGAAGATTCTGAAGATCACCTGGCAGGATTCTGAAGATCACCTGGCAGGATAAGGTACCAGACACTGCAGCCCTTTCTCAAGCGTTACAGTGATTTACTGCTTGCTCTGCCATCTTGGCTTGTAACAGCAACCACACTGGCATACCCAGGATGGCTGCTAGCACAGGTTCTTAGATCTGCTTTACTAGGAAAGATAGCTGTTTAAGGGGTCAACAATCTTTAATTACATTCACTAGTTCAGGGTAAAGTCAGCACCCTGAACTTCAGAGAAAATACAGAAAAAATATAAGCAGAGAAATAAAGACCAACAGATAGGGCTCTACTGCCTGAATTAATGCAATATTGCTATACACTTTATATATATCCCTGGATCAAGAGAACTTTTACCTATGAGCAGTTGGGGAGCTCTGAAAATACAGCTACTCAGAGTCTCAAGCAAGGAATCATAAGATCCTTCTCAGAAGCGAGTCCCCAAAGCAAAACCTCACCTCTCAGAATATATGCTCTTTTAGCTAATAGGCTCAAAGTCAGAAGACATCACAACCTTCATGACTCAGCGCCTAATTAGAAATTGGCAAAAGGTGTGAAAGCCTTCTTACAAGCAAGCTTCCCTTAATGGGCTACATGTGAGGCCCACTAATGGGCAGGGAAGATCTGATTCTCCATTAACCTTACATGGCTCCCAGAAGTCCATGGGTATGTTTTTATGCACACACACACACACACACACACACACACACACACACTTAGGGTAGAAACCAAACAGCTTCTTCTCATCTGGTTTGGAAGGGTTGCATTACATTACTACACTATGTATTTAAATCCATAAAGCCAAGGATTGTTTTTACTTGTTTATTTACTAAAACAGGGATCTAAGATAGATACTTGGGCAGGACACATTCCTTTGCCTAACACAAAGGACTGAGGACTGGGCCTATGTTCAGACTGGGTGGAGTTAGGAGTCAGAAAATCTCTGATCATACAACCTATCAGCTTTGCATGAAGTATGCACAGTCTTTCATTACAGAAATGCACTCTTTTGGAAGGCAGCCTTTACCACTCACATATTTCTTATGAAACTTGCTCTGTGAAAGCTACAATTGACCATTGTCCTCTGCAAGTTCAGAAGAGCCTTGGGAATTCTCTCCCAGGCCTATTTTCAGTGTCCTTTCCTTTTCCACCCTAAATTTATCTCCAGATTTTTAAAGAGGAAAACAATTAACATTAAAAAATATCACCATTCTCATTTCTCTATAGACATTCCAGGGACTTCACAAAATGATGCTGATAATGATGGTGATGATACATTATGATGCAGAGGTGACTTTGGCTTCCTAGGAGCTTTGCCAGGAGAGCTTAATTTATTTTTTGTTTGTTTGATGAATTAAATATTACACTTTCAAAAGACGTTCTGCCTTCTCTCCCTCCCAGCTCCTCTTCCCTCCCCCACTGACAAATCAATCTTGTAACAAACAAGCATAATCAATCAAAACAAATTCCTGTGTTGGTTATGTCTGACAAACATGTCTCATTCTGCATTCTGAGTCCTTCACCTCTCTATCAGAAGATGGTTATCGTGGTTCACCATGAGTCCTCCAGAATTGTGGTTGGTCATTATGCTAACCAGAGTTCTCAAGTCTTTCAAAGTTGCTGGTCTTTGCAATGTTGTCGTCATCATGTAAACTGCTCTCCCGGTGCTGCTCACCTCTGTATGGCTCTGCATCAGTTCATGGAAGTCTTCTAGGTTTCTGTGCCTGTTCCCTTTGTTATGTCTTACAGCACAACAGTATTCCATCACATTCATATGCTCTTCAGCCATATCTCAATTGCTGGGCATTCCCTTAATTTCTAATTCTTCACCACTGAAAACAGAGCTGCTATGAGTGTTTTTGTATATTTCTTTGATTACTTCAGGATATATACCTAGTAGTGGTATCACTGGGTAAAAGGGATGGAGAGTGTACTAGCTTACTGGGCACAGTCACATAGTCCCAAATGCTTTCCGGAATTGCTGGTTCACAGTTCCACCAACGGTATATTAATGTCCTTGTTTTCCCACATTCCCTTCAACATTTGTCATTTTCCTTTTGTTGTTGCTGTTGTTGCTAACTTTGCTTGATCTGATGGGTGTGAGGTGGAACCCCAGAGTTCCAAGGTTTGAACCTCAGAAAAGCATAATTTCTGCCAATGCCTACCAAGCTAGGAAGGCTTCCAATATGAACACAGCAAAATGCCTTTTTGCAAGGACATTAAAAGACAAATCTTGATGTATTTGGAGATGCTCTTCCCCAGGCTAGCCACACAGTGATGAAAACTCTTTTCAGTGACAAAAACTCTTGAAGACCACTCTCTAAGGAAGAGAGAAACCACACTCTCTGTCCTTGGATCAGTGAAGTGGTATAGAAGATACTGGACCTGACATAAGGAGTACCTAGATTCAAATACTAACCTCTGACACAATGGCTGTACAAGTCACTTAACCTCTGAGCCTCAGTTTCCTAATCTATAAAGTGGGAATTACGATACAAGGTTGTGAGTTTCAAGTGAAATAATCCATGCAAACCACTTTGCAAACCTTAAAGCACCATAGAAATGCCAGGTTGAAGCATATACTTTTTACATAAGCATCCTCTTTACAATGTTGTGTTATGTAATAAAATATAACACTATGATAATGGATGACATTGCCACGCCTCTTTATGGTTTCCAGTGCTCTTTATTAAGCTACCTTACTGGGGCAACTTTGTGATATTTCTAATAATACATGGATTTCATCTGAAAGCTCACACATTTCACACATGTAACACCACCTGCTCAAGCCTCTCTACTTTCTCTCTCTCCTCTCCTCCTCATACCCTTGCGGGGAGGGAAGGAAAGAAAAACAAATTTCTTGTATCAAATATGTACAGTCAAGCAAACCAAATTCCCTCCAAGGCAGTTTCTAATTATACATATACATTATGCCATATACGCGCATACACATATATATAATTTGTTTATACACATATATGTATATATTGTGTGTATGTGTGTATGTATGTACATATGTATCATTCCATACCCTAAACCCATCACCTCTCTCTTAAAAGGACAGCATGTATCAATCATCATCTGTCCTCTGGAATCTTGCAGGATCTTTGTACATTGATCAGCATTGTTACAGTTTTCAGAGTTGCACATCTTTGCCATGCCGTTGTTATAATATAAATTGTTCTTCTCAATTCATTCTTCATAAATTTATTAAAAATCCTCAAAATTGTTCATTTTTTGGAATAACATCAGCTGCTCGTGGTTAAGCCAAGTTAATATAATAAAAATGACAATTATACCTAAATTAATCTATCTATTCAGTGCCATCCCAATCGAACTACCAAAAAATTATTTTACAGAGCTGGATAAAATAATAAAAAAATTCATCTGGAAGAACAAAAAGTCCAGAATATCAAGGGAATTAATGAAAAGAAATGCTAGGGAAGGTGGCCTAGCCATACTAGATATCAAACTGTACTATAAAGCAGCAGTCATCCAAACTACCTGGTACTGGCTAAGAAATAGTGGTAGATCAGTGGAATAGGTTAGGTACACAAGAAACAGAAGTCAACAACTATAGCAATCTACTGTTTGATAAACCCAAAGAATCCAGCTTCTGGGCTAAGAATTCACTATTTCACAAAACTGCTGGGAAAACTGGGAAATGGTATGGCAGGAACTGGGCATAGACCAATATCTTACACCATATACCAAAATAAAGACAGAATGGGCTCATGATTTAGAAATAAAGGCTGATACTATAAGCAATTTGGGAGAGCAGGGAAGAGTTTACCTATCAGATCTATGGGAAAGGGAAGAATTCATGACCCAATAAGAGATAGAGAGCATTACAAAATGCAAAATGGATAATTTTGATTATGTTAAATTGAAAAGTTTTTGTATAAACAAAGCCAATGCAACAAAAACTAGGAGGGAAGCAGAAAATTGGGAGAAAATCTTTACAGTGTCTCTGATGAAGGCCTCATTTCTGAAATATACAGGGAACTGAGTCAAATTTATAGGAATAAAAGCCATTCCCCAATTGAGAAATGGTCAAAGGATATGAACAGACAGTTTTCAGAGGAAGAAATTAAAGATATCTATAGGCATATGAAAAATGCTCTAAATCACTATTGATTAGAGAAATGCAAATCAAAACAACTCTTAGGTACCACATCTCACCTATCAGATTGGCTAACATGACAAAACAGGAAAATGATAAATGCTGGAGAGGATATGGGAAAATTGGAACATTAATACATTGTTGGTGGAGTTGTAAACAGATCCATCCATTTTGGAGAGCAATTTGGAACTATGCCCAAAGGGCTATAAAAATATGCATACCCTTTGATCCAGCAATACCGCTTCTAGGGCTATATTCCAAAGAGATCACACAGGTGGGAAAGGGACCTGTATATACAAAAAATACTTATAGCAGCTCTTCTTGTGGTAACAAAGAATTGGAAATCAAGGGGATGCCCATCAACTGGGGAATGGTTGAACAAGTTGTGTTATATGAATGTAATGGAATACTATTGTGTTATAAGAAATGAGGAGCAGATGGACTTCATTATAACCTGGAAAGACCTGCATGATATGATGCTGAGTGAGAGGAGCAGGACCAGAAGAACATTGTACACAACCACAGACATATTGATTATTGATGACTAACTTTAATAGATTTGGCTCTCTTCAGCCAAGTCTCTCTTCAGCTCTCTTCAAGGCTCAAAGACAGCTCTAAAGGCCTCATGATGGAAAAAGCTAGATATATCCAGAGAAAAAACTATGGAGTATGAATGCAGATTGAGACAAACCACTTGCTCTCTTTTTTTATCCTCTTCTTTTTTGGTTTTGTTTCTTCTTTCTCATGATTAATTCCATTGGTCATAATTGTTTGCAACTTGACTATTGTGTAAATAAGTTTAATGCAAAGGTTTATATAGAATCTCTATCAGACTGCATGCTGTCTTGGGGGAGGGGGGAGGGGAAGGATGGGAAGACAATTTGAAACTCAAGAACATGTAAAACTAAGCATTGTAAACTAAAAATAAAAATCTAATTTAAAAAAATTTTTCATTTTTCTAATACCGAGGTCATCATAAATTGTTTTCTGCATCGGTTCATATAAGTCTTTCCACATTTTTTTTAAATCATCTATTTCCTCATTTCTTATAGCACAATAGCACTCTACTACATTCATATATACCACGACTTGTTCAGCTGTTCCTCAATTGATTGGCATTCTCTTAGTTTCTAGTTTTTGCCACCACAAAAAGAAGTGCTATAAATATTTTTGTACATAAAGACTTTTTCCTGTTTATTTGAGCTCTTCTGGGCATAGGTTTAGCAGTATTATAGCTAGTTCAAAGGGCATATCCTGTCTAGTAACTCTTTATGTGTAATTTCAAATTGCTTTCCAGAATAGTTACACCTATTCACAGGTCTTCCAAAAGTTCATCAATGTACCTGTTTTCCCACAGTCCTTCCAACATTTATCATTTTCATTTTTTATCATCTTTGCCCCTCTAAATGGTATCAGGTAGAATCTCAGAATTCCTTTAACTTTCAATTTTCAAATTAATAGTGGTATGAAGCATTTTTTTAACATGGCTATAAATAGCCTGGGTTTCTTACCTTGAGAATTGCTTGCTCATTAGATCATGTATCAATAGGGAAATGGCTTTGATTCTTGTATATTTTAACCTATTCTTTATTTATCTTAGAAATGATACTTTCATCAGAAAAACTTGTCACAAAGATTTTTTTTCATAATTGACTTTTGTTTCCCTTTTAATCTCAGTTTTATCAGACTTATTTTTGCAAAAACTTTTTAATGTTGTGTAATCAAAATTATCTTTTTTATCTTTTTTGACTTCTCCATTCTCCATGAGTTTGGCCATGAACTTTTCTCCTGTAAATCTGATAGATAATTTTTTCATATTTCTCTGATTTTTATGAGGTAACTTTTTTATATCTAGGTCACATATCCATTTAGAATTTATCTTTGTGTAAGGTGTGAGGTCTTCCATACAGATGTTCAATTATGCCAGTGGTTTTTGTCAAATAGTGACAAATAATTCTTATCCCACTTCTCATGTTTATCAAATACTAGGGCATTATATACATTTGTTTCTGTATGCTATGTATCTAATCTGTTCCACTAAGTGATCTATTATTTTAACCAATAATAAATTGTTTTAATAATTACTTCTTCAGAGTTTAGTTTGAGATATGGCACTGCTAGGTCTCCTTTATTCTTATTTCTTTTCCCTATTTTTCTTGAGATTCTTGACCTTTTTCTCTCCATGAGAATTTTATTATTTTCTCTAGTTTTATAAAGCAATCCTTTGATAGCTTGATTAATATGTCATCAAAATAAGTTAATTATTTTAGGTTGTATTTTTATTTTTATTCTATTGCAACTAATATATTTCCAATTATTTTTGGTCTGTATTTCAGTAAACAATTGTATCTCAGAAGGCAGATTGCCAAGTATTTTATACATTTTGTAGTCATTCTAAGTGGAATTTTTCTTAATTTGCAATTGGCCAAATCTCCTGATTTGTGCATATAAAATATAAAGTTAAATTGTGTGTGTGTGTGTGTGTGTGTGTGTGTGTGTGTGTGTATTATAGAAAGAGATAGTTCCAATTCCTAACAGCTTGAGCTAATACTGAGGATCAATCCCTCATCCTCAATCATGTGTGAATGGGCCAGTGAGTGTCAAGGCCTATAAAATATCCTCAGCCTCTAAACGGGAGTCATTAATGGGTGCATTGTTCCCCATCTATAGGGAATTCATAATCAAAGTTTCCTACCCCTCCAAAAAAAGGCTCAAATCCTAATAACTTCATCAAGTCGATCAGGCTGCCCTATGAATCAATGATTCCATCCCATAAATCCTGGTCTTCTGACTCTAAACTTAGTCCTGGCTCAGATGGCAGTAGCAGCTTCTTAGGACATTGGAGATAAATTCAGTAGAGTGTAAATTCCCTGAAGGCAGGCCCTGGTTTTCAATTCAGTCTTTGAATCTTCAGTGACTGGCGCAGTACCACTCATAGAATAATTTGTGGTGAATTAATTGAAAAGAATTAACTCTGTATCATTGGCCTGATTCATAGGATCATAGATTTAAAACTGGAAGGGACGTTGGTGGCCACCTCCTCATTTGTCATATGTGGAAACTGAAGCAGAGAGAGGTTAAGAATCATGCAGTTGGTAAGTATCTAAGGCAAGATTTGAACTAAGATTTTCCTGAGTTCAACTGAGTCCAGCAAACCATCACTGTGCCACCTAGCTACTTAAGCAGAATTCTCTTCCTTGGGCCTGTGACAGCTGTTTGAAACATTTGATGACAACAGCTTTGTGCCCCACCCTCCTCTCTAAGTCTTCTTTTCTCTGGGTTAAATACCCCAAGTTTCTTCAACATATTCTCGTAACGTGTGCTATTGAACCTCTTTATCAACTTGGTCATATTCCTCTGGGGCAGCTAGATGGGGCAAGTGGGTAGACCACTGGACCTGGAGTTAGAAGGCTCTGAGTTCAAATCTGACCCCAGACATTTGCTAGTTTGTGACCCTGGGCAAATCTCTTAAGCTCTGTCTGCCTCAGTTTCCTCAACTGCAAAATGGGGAATATAATAGCACCTACCTCCTAGGGTTGTTGTGAGGACCAAAGGAAATACTATTTGTGAGGCAATTAACACAGTGCCTGGTACCTAGAAGGTGCTTAATAAATGTTTGTTTGTTTCCTTTTTTTCTTCCATCTTTCCTTCCTTCCTTCCTTCTTTCCTTCCCTTTTTCCTTCCTTCCTTTCCTCTCTCCATCTTTCCTTCCTTCCTTCTTTCCTTCCTTCCTTCCTCTCCTCTCTCCATCTTTCTTTCCTTCCTTCTTTCCTTCCTTCCTTCCTTCCTTCCTTCCTTCCTTCCTTTCTTCTCTCCATCTTTCCTTCCTTCCTTCCTTCCTTCTTTCCTTCCTTCCTTCTTCCTTCCTTCCTTCCTTCTTTCCTTCCTTCCTTCCTTTCCTCTCTCCATCTTTCCTTCCTTCCTTCCTTCCTTCCTTCCTTCCTTCCTTCCTTCCTTCCTTCTTTCTTTCCTTCCTTCCTTCCTTCATCTAGAAATCCACATGATCACATCTTATCTCCCCTACCCTCCATGAGAGAAGGCATCAGGTTCCAGACTTCTTCATATTCCCCAGTGCCAAGTAGAGGAGACTGTATAGAGTAATTGCCTAAGGAACGCTTGTTAACGTAACCATTTGCATCGTTGGGTCATTTGTCTTATGAGCCTTCACGTTCTTTATTCTCTAGGATCCCTGGGGGAGGAAGCATTTTATCAGTTCCCAGGGTGTCTCTCTAGCTTGGGTATCCACCTGGTTAATGACATGAGACACAGTTTCCAGGCCCACTCTGAGGTTGCGGTGTTTGTCATCCAATTGCTTGCCAACACTTTTATTTTCCTGAGTTTCACTTGGCCCCATAGATGTCATCAAAGGGAAAAGAGACCAAAAATAAGGCTGAAGAGGTGTTTGCATGACAAATTCTTCATGCTAAAGAGCTATGTTTCATCAAGGGAAGTGCCGATTACTCAAAAACAGATGTTTCACTAGGTCCAAGCAGAAATACTTTTCCTTTAGGAAAATCTAATGCTTAAAGCCAAACATCTTTGTAGCTTCTTATAACATCTAATAAAATCAACATACAACTCCCCGTGGGGCCCTAAATCCAGGTCCTGAAGCCAGGGCAGTTCAGCCAAAAAAAATGTGCTTAGGGAATTGTAGCCTCCAAATTTGAAATTTACTACCTGTGTGACCTGGGACAAGTCACTTAACCCAAGCATCCATGGCTGCCACATTCCCTTCCAGGTCTAAATCTATTACGCTATGAATTGAGGCCGATGGTCTAGATTTACTTATTTTCAATTTAACAAAGATTGTTATATTCATGGCATTGTACCAGTCACTGAGGATTTCAAAACCAAAATAAAAACAAATGCCTGCCCTCAAGGAGTGATACTGTAAATGCTGAAAGATAAATAAAAAACCTAGGATTTTATGAATGAGATCCAATTCAAAATCTAGGCATTGTTTGGATTTGGCCATAGGCAAGACTTTTGCTATTACTCAGTTGTCTCAACTATAAAATGGAAATAATAGAACCATTTAATGATAGAGCTAAAAGACATCTTGAAGTTCATTAAAATCTTCATTTTCCAAATGGAGAAATTGAGGTCCAGTGAGGACAAGTGACTTACCTGAGCTCCCATAGTTAATAGGTGGCTGAGCTGGGTCTAGAACCTGTCCCCCTGACTCCTGGTCTAATCTCAGGTGTACAAGTAAATCATTCAGTATCTGCCCTAATTACATTCTGAGCAGGGCAAGAACAAATCAAATAGGGTGGATTGGTTAGAAGCTTCAAAGGGGTGATGCAGCCCTGAACAGCATGTGCCACATGGAGCTTCAGTATTTGGCACCAGTTAGCTGCTGATTGAATTATCCATAAACAGCATTGCTTGTGTCAGTGTCTGGGGCTTAACTTGGCTCACAGCAGCCACAGAAGCCTTTAGCCCCAACATACTCTGGGACAAAAACTGCCTCAACCTCTCTCCTCTCCAGCCTGGCAAATCTGGGCTTCACTTCCTCATAAGCCTCTCTGTCTCTCCAAATTCAGAAGAGAAAGGCCTATGTTATGAGTGGAACATTTTTGTAACTCAAAAAATTCTTGTTACTAGTAGTAAACTCTTATTGGTTTATCTCCCATACGGCCCATGATGGGAAATAAAATCTCACCCCTTTGAGACTGGTCTCCCTTCTCTCAATACTGCCCCAAGCATTCATAGTCAAAAAACAAGTGTTAGATGATCATCTGCATTTTCGTGTCACTCTCAAATAGCATAGAAACAAGGCAGTAGTTAAGTATATCATGAATTCAGCATGTAATTTTTGAAGCTATCATGCTTGTCAATGTTCCCTTCTGGCTTTTTTTTTCTTCTCTTGTGCACATTTTTTAAATGCCTCAATGATCTTTTTTTCTTTTAATTGCTTTTCTTTTTGACAACCCTACTATAAGGGCAGGGCAGCTAGGTGGCTCAGTGGGCTTGGAATCAGGAAGACTCATCTTCATGAGTTCAAATCCAGCCTCAGATCTTTACTCACCGTGTGACCTTGGGCAAGTCACTTCACCTGTTTACCCCATTTTCCTCATCTGTACAATAAGCTAGAGAAGGAAATGGTAAACCCCTCCAGTATCTTTGTCGAGAAAACCCTAAATGGGGTCACGAAGAATCAAATAGGTCTAATCCACCAAACCACAAGAATAATAACTCTACCATACAACAACACGATTCAAGACTCTTCTAAAAGCCAAACAGCTAACAAAGCAGCTCCCAGAAAAAAGCCACTGCAAAGTCCTCCTCTTCTCTCTACTTCTGTCGGCTTCCGTATTCTATCTTCTATACACAGATTTTCTTGGTGCCTTTCACGTCGTCTGTCTTTTCTTCCTCTTTTCTTTCTCTACTCTTCTTCTGCATCTATATAATGGTTCAAATCAAGGATTCATCATAATCGGTGACTCATCTCTAACACATGGGAAATGCAAAACAAAACACCTTTTCAGTCAAGTACATCCACAGAAGTCTTTATGTAATCTTTTCATAGTCCCCAAAGAGGTTTTTTAATTTATAATTGTAAATTATAACCTTCATTTAGTTATAATCTTTAAAATTCTGAAAACTGTCACATCGGATGAGCTGATGGACCATAATGCCCTGCAGGCATCATGACATCAGTCATGTCATGGTCCTCTCTTCAAATGGATTCCCTCAGGACCTTGATTTGAGGGACAGTTCTCTGGTCCTCAGGATAATCTGTGTCTCTCCCTAACATTTTATCTCTGTTTCTTCTTAAACTGGTTTTACCAGTTTTCCTTCTACAAATGCTCTTTTTCTGTCCCTTATAGCAGCAATTCATAGATGAAAGGGATAGTACCTTAAATACATACAGAAATTGGGACTGAGAGAGAAATGATTTGTTCATGAACCAATAAGTAGAAGAATCACGACCAGAACCTAGGTCTTCTGAGTCTTCTTTAACCTGCCTCTTCTTGAAGAAAAGGACGATCATTGTGGGTTGGTGGGATTGAGGAGAGCTTCAAGGAAAAAGTAGAAAAAGAAAAAGGTGGTGGAAATAACGTAAGACTTGCAGTCAGGAGACCTGGGTTTGAGGTCAGAATCTATCACTCAGAAGCTATGTGACCTTGAACAAATCACCTCCATTTTTGAGGCTTGGATTTCTCCAGTGATTTTCCCAAGTGAAAGGGATTGGACAAAATGGTCTCTAAAGTCTGCCTCTAATTTTGCATGATTATATGATCTGGGCCTTGAAGAATTGATAGGGACTATGTCATCTAAGAATAGCATTCTATGCAGGAGTAAACAATTTGTTATAGAGACCGTGAGGCTAGAATGAGTGTAGCCTTCACAGGGAGAGTGAGATCTCACTCTGGTAAGATTCCTGCTGATCTATCCTGTTTCTTTCAAGATGCTTCTCATAATGGCTATTGACCTGCCTATGTTGGTGATGGAGAGAGACGTTCAGGGGAGCAGGGGCCCACAAACAGAACAAAGCTACTCAGACCCCAGAGAAGGAGAATATGCGACCTTTAACTGTGCACCAATCCACTATCAACTGAGCTAAGCTAACAAGTAAGAGGCATCATTCAATGGAATTCTGAGGTGCTTAACTTGAGGTCTATGAACTTTTAAAAATGTATATTTTGAACTACCTCAATATAATTGGTTTCCTTTGTAATCATTTAATTTTATACATCTAAAAGAATTATTCTGAAAAGGGATCCATGGGCTTCGACAGACTCCCAAAGGGGCCAATAACACAAAAATAAGATAGAGAATCTCTAGAATAGAAGAATTATTCTGAAAAGCATGTGTCTCCAGCAGGAATGGGGCCTGCTGTTAGCCAGAAATACCACTTTGGCCACATCTAACTTTAACAAAACTAAGGAATGAGTCAAGCAATTGTCTAGATATTTCAAGCCCAGAGCTGTCCTTACAATGGGCCTTCCAATGGTATTAGTAGATTTTAAAAGAATAAATCCATCAGGCTGAGCTGGGATGAATCTATAATTCATTACATGTAAGTCAGCATTTGGTTCCAACCAGCTGTTTCTCCCTTTCTTTACTCTTGAGAAAATAAAAAGAGCCCCTTGGCCATTTGATTTTGAAGCCCAGACTTCAAAGAGGGTTGTGGTCACTGATTACTAGGTTATTCAAATGGTTTATACAAAACAACTGAGACTGCTTCAGAGGAAATTATTTTGACTGTCACTGCTATTTGTACCTGTGTGAGAATAGGTAAAGCAGAAAAAGGAAGTGTATTCACTCTCTTCTCTGGCCCCCCACCTTTGGAATATGGCCAGTTCTAATCATACCTTTTCTCCTCCCAATAGATTGTCAGCTACATGAGGGCGACTGTTTCTTGCCTTTCTCTGTATCTCCAGTGCTTAGCCCAATGCCTGGCACATAGTAGGTTGTTAATAAATTCTTGGTAATAAATGATTTGACTCCCTAGCTATGGAGTTTTACTCCCGTTCTGCAGAAAACAGTGTACAGGAAGGAAGAGAAGGCAGATCACATGTCCCCACAGCCCAGCATTTTCCCAGATACCAAAAGGTTAGTCTGACTCATTTCTAATGTAGGACAATGGAAGGAAAATCATGGATCTGGTTTTAGTCTACCTTTTGGGAAGTTCATCCAAAAAAATAAAATAAAATAACTAAGAAAGCAAGATTATAGTATTCTCTCTCTCTCTCTCTCTCTCTCTCTCTCTCTCTCTCTCTCTCTCTCTCTCTCTCTCTCTCTCTCTCTCATTTTGAATCAGCTCTCAGGCAGGAAAAAGCTTGGTACTTTTGGATCAGGACTCAAACTTCTGTCCTTTCTGTATCTCTGTTTACCAAAACCCAAACACTCTTCCTTCCTGCTGTAGCCACCTGTTCACAATTAAGGCAACACAGACATCTACAGCAATTCGATTAATGGGATTTATTTAGCAGGCAAAAGAAATTTAAATCATTTAAACTGAAATCATAAAAGTAGGTTTTCTAAGGAGGGCAAGGAAGGAAGAAGAGACCATACTTTATGGTCTAGTACCTGTTTTCCTAAATGGAAAGTCAGCAAACCCCTCCACCAAGATTTCTGCTGACCTCCCCAGTTCCCAAACACTTCCTCCCTATGTAAGCCCATTCTGACCTCTTAACTGAATGCAGAGACAGCTACCCCACCCAGGGCTCAGTCAGCTGACCCACAGGCTGCTGCACCTCAGCTCTCAGCTACACAGTCTCTATTCTCTGCCTCTGGCATTCCATGTCCTCACAAGAGCATATCACAACTGTGGCTGCTGCACCCAGCAATCCCTTCAGCCACCGCATGCTCCTACAGCTTCCACTCCCAATACTATACAAATATACAAATGACTATCAGACCTAATATAGCCAGCTCCAGGCTCTCCTCCGGGTTTCATTACTACATCATTGTCACCATCATCACCAAATTGACTATTGGACATTTCAACCTGAATGTCCTGAAGACATCTTAAACTCAAGAGGTCTAAAACTGGATTCATTATCTTTTGTCTCAGTCCTCCCCTCTTCCAAATTTCCTACTTGTTGAAGGTTGCTGTTGAAGGCACCAGCATCCTTCCAGTGGTCCAAGTTTATAACCCTGACATTAGACTCCACTCCTCACTCCAGGTTTCCAATCAGTTGCCACAGTTCACCATTCTAACCTTCAAAACATCTTTTGCATCCAACTCCTTCTCTCTATTCACACGGTAACCTCACTAATTCAGATCCTCCTCACCTTTCTCCTCCCCAAGATTATTGCAACAACCTCCTAATTTGTCTCCCTGCCCCAAGTCTCCCTCTAGTCCATACTCTATACTGGTGCCAAGATCATTTTCCTTAAACACGTAAGTGGCCATGGAACTCTCCTATTCAATAAACTCCAGTGGCTTCCTATTGCCTCTAGGATAAAATGTAAACTCTGGTGCTGAAACTTTAAAGCCCTACACAAGCTGACCTCAGCTGTCCTTCTAACCTCACTGAACAATGCTCTCCTTCCTGCCCTCCTAAATATAGCCAAGTGGCTTTCTCTCTGTACTTCATACCCAGCATCTCAGCCCCCAGCCCCAGCACTGTCTGTCCCACATGCTCACAATGCTTTCCCTCCTTACCCTTCTCTCAGAAAGGTCCCTCTCATCCTTTACCACACAGGTCAGGCACCACTGTCTTCCCCAATGCCCCACAACTACTAATGCCCTCCCTCCCAAGCTGGCTTATATTTAACTACTTTGTGTGTATTCATTTTACATTTTTTGTGGTGTCTATTTTTATGTTTTTTATCTTTTTATATTTTTACTTTATAATATAATATATAATATTATTTTATAATATTTTTGTATCTTTTCTCCCTCAATAGTGTATAAACTTCTTGCAGTTCAAGATTGTTTGATTCATTGTGCCTGAATCCCCCGTCCCTGGCTCCTAGTAGGTACTCCATAAATATTTAGCGATTTATTTATGGTAGTCCCAAAATTCCTGGCAGACAGATCTCTGTGCCACTGCCTGAGCCCCATTACCCTGATCAGCTCAGAGCTCAAGACACTTTCAGTCCCTCCCAAGGAGAAAAGTAAATGTCATGTGTCTGAGATAACATCTTCCAGAAAGCCCAATAGCCAGGATACAGAATGCTTCTCCCTGCCTGCAGAGATCTGCCTCAAAAGCTGGTTAAATGTAGCTATAGATGTATGTGAGTGTATATATGGAGGGAGAGGGACAGACAGACAGACAGACAGAGGGGGGAGAGAGAGAGAGAGAGAGAGAGAGAGAGAGACAGCGACAGAGAGAGAACAAAACAGAGGGAGAAAAGGAGAGAAACAAACAGAGGGAGAGAAAGGGAAACAGAGAAGGAAAAAGGAGGGACGAGGAGAGACAGGGAGAGAGAAGAGGAGAGAGAGAGAAGGGGAGGGAGAGAGAAAGGGAGAGAATTTAATCAACAACCCAGTGAGGTTGCAAATGCGAATATTATTATCCCAGTTCTATTCTACAAAGCTGGCTTTACTTCATTTCTGTTTCCTCCCCATTTTTGGTATGCAGAAGATAAATAAATGACTCAAACCCCATCCCCACAAAAAAAGAAAGTTCCACAGCTGGTAAGTAGAGGGGTTGGGGGCTTGAAGACAACTCTTCTAACTCCAGTCTTTCTCCTTTTACTCTCCCTCTGTGTGAGGAGGTGGATAGAAGGATTGTTTTTAACCCTTATTAATATGGGTTTAGAGATTGGCAGGTTTGGGGTTTTGTTTTTTAATTTAATCTACAGAGTCCCCAGAATGTGGTAGAAATTACATTTTTTTAAAATAATCAACAAAAAAAGATAAGAGACCAAACCAATACAAAACATAACATTTTATTTGCAAGGCCAGAGTGAGGGGAAGAGGGAACCAAGCTAACAAGCTACTTGTGAAATGGACATAAAAATAAATATTCATTTAGCACATTAAAGATGTACATTTTGACATTCATTTTTTTTAGCTGAAAAGAACACAGATTAGAACCTATTACTTTACATCAGACTTTTAAAATAGGCTTGATTTTTTTAATGTTAAAATCTAATTTTCAAGAGTTACAAAGCCTTTGCTAATGGTATATTCCTTTATATACATATACATACAGAAACATATGTCCTACCCTTGTTCCTTAAGCCACAGAATATTTTCCCATCACTCCCATAAAATATGCCAGTAGAAAAAAAGTGAATTATTTCTCTTTGGTTATTCAAATTGAAATCAAAGCCTCCCCACAATGCTTACCATGACCACCCAATAATAGCTTCAATTCACCTATCATCTGTGAATAACCTTGCTGATACAAGTGTGTGTTTTTATATCTATTATTTAAACACATACAAATGTTTATATACACATATGTATCCCATGGGATCTGTTCCTAGTTTTTAAAACCAGACAAGGCAATGAGAATAAAAAAGTGTTGAGAATGTCAGAGAAAGGCAGTGTGCACCTCACCAGCCCTGTCCTACCCCTTCACTCAGAACCGAAGTGAAGATGGTAGAGAAGGAGTCAGAATGAATCCCCTCTGCCCTGTTTCTAATGTAGTTAGGGCAAGGGGAGTGTGGATGATTTCGTATTGACAGAATGAAAGCACCAATCTCCCCAGTGCTGAACAATAGGATAGTAGGCCCTAGAATTACTTCTTAGAATTACAGAATTTAGAACTAGGAGGGACCCTAGAAATGAAGGAAAAGGGAAGTGATTTCTCTGAAATTACATGATAAGTACAAAGCAGGGCCAAGATTTAAACCAAGATTTCCTGACTCTAAATCTCATGTTCTTTCTGACTCATGTGTATATTTTTTTCCTTCTCTAATTAGATTATAACCTCTTCGATGAGAACTGGGATGTTGACTTCAAACTGGATTCATTAAGATGGGAGTGACCATCTTTGAATTAGGCCCCTATTTGCTACAGAATAGAATTTGTTATAAAGTGAATCTATCTTGGACTCTGGAACAAGAAGGTTTACTGACCCAGGCATACTGTGTGACCAGTGAATGCTGCTGACTGGCTGGGAAGGTCCAATCAATATGTTCTTAAAAACAGAATCCCAGGATATCAAGAGTTGAAGGGGACTTTGGAACATAGAATGTTAGGACTGGGAAGGCCTTAGACCAAAGAACAGCAGTGGAGGGTGGTGCAGGATTTGGAAGCAGAGGACAGACATCAATACTGTTGCTGCGTCATTTGATTTGTATCTGACTCTCTATGACCCCATTTGATGTGGCAGAGATACTAGAGTGGTTTGCCATTTCCTTCTCCGGCTCATTTAACAAATGAGGAAACTGAGGCAAATAAGGTTAAGTGACTTGCCCAGGGTCGCACAGCTAGTAAGTATCTGAGGCTGGATTTGAACTCAGATCTTCCTGACTTCAAGCCTGGCACTCTATCCACTATGGTGCCACCTTTACCCATGTGACCTCAGGCAAGTTATTTAACCTCCCTGGCCCTGAGTCTCTTCATCCGTGAGAAGGGAGGATTAGAACAGATGTCCAGAAAGATCCCTTTAAACTCTAAATCTATGAACAACAAGGTTAGAGAGAATCTTTTGGAGCTGGATGGGGTCCTTAGTGCACAGAATGGGAAAGTTCAAAGGATCCTTCAAATATCTTCTCACTCACCAGGGCTTTCATTTTAGAGACATAGAAATGAAGGGAAGGGTCAGCTAGGTGGTACAGTGAGTAGAGAACCGGCCCTGAAGTCAGGAGGACCTGAGTTCAGATCCAGCCTCAGACACTTGACACACTTACTGGCTGTGTGACCTTGGGCAAGTCACTTAACCCCAATTGCCCTGCCTTCCCTCTTAAAAAAAAATGAAGGGAAGTAAGTTGTCTAACGGCAGGCAGCTGGTTAAGAGCAAAGCCAAGAGCCGACATTAGAATCCATGTCACTTCATGCCGGGTCAGACCCACTTTCTACTGAAGTTCCAACAATCTTTTGTCATGGCAGGGCTAGTGTCTGAAAAATCTAAAATCCCTATAAAAATGCTTTAAAAATAATAAGGCACTTCAATCCAGAAAGCAGCGTGGGCAGCTGCGAGTCTATGGTTTTAACTAATGGAGAATGTAAACCCCTTGAAGGCAGGAGCTGTTTGGACTGTATATTAGAATGTTTTGGTATTCCCAGAGCCCAGTGCCAGTGCCTTACCCCTAAGAGGCACTTCATGAAGGCTTGTTTCTTGAATGAAACTGAAATAAAAGGATGAAGACGTGGCTGACATTCACCCAAGTGTCTTCCTCAGCTATTCACTGGTAATAATAAAGAGCTTAAACACAAGCGTCTACATAGCTCACAAACAACTTTCTACATTATCTCCTGCGAACCTCACAACACATGAGGTAGGTGCTATAGGAGCCCCATTTGACTAGGAAACAGGCTGAGGAAGGTCAAGTCCCCACCCAGGGTCACATAGTTAGTATCTGAGGCAGGGTTTTAATTCAGGTCTTCCTGACCAAGTGCTTTGCTCTGTTCATTGAACTATGTAGGCTACCGACCACGAATATTTGTACGTCAATGCCCAAACACTGGAAATACCAGTAATCTCAAGATGTGGACGGTAGAAAAAAAAATCAGTGCAAATGACAATCAAACCAAATGCAGAAAATAGTAGATTCACTTTACAATATCTATAAATCGGGACAGGCCTGTCCCAGTTACCAAAATACGTCAATGAATGGTTAGAGAGGTGACCCCACTTCTCTTTCAAACTTCACCTTTTCAAGACCCTTGGTTTATAAAGGACCTGATCAGAATAGTTCCCCCCAGATGAATTTCCCACAGAACCCTCCTGCCTCCAAAAAAGATCCCTAGAACAGTATTATTAATACTACAACAATGGAAAATGGAGTGAGAGGTTGGGCCCAGTGGGATGAGAGAAAGGCACAAGGGTTCTCTAGACAGTTATCTGCTGATTTTCCCTAAAAAAGGGCCTTTGATGGGGTCCACAGATATCCTGGAATCTGAAGACCTGATCAGGCTGGCCTATATCCTCTGGAGGCTGGAGCATGAGAGCATTGCTGCAGTTTTTTCTGGCCTCCTCCCTCAGCTGCCGTACATAGAGCTGCTCCACCTGGAGTTAGCAAGGAATTAGAGGTTAAGTTAAAAGTAACGGCCAGAATTTATGGAGCATTTTAAAGTTTGCGAAGTGCTTTACATACGTTAACTCATTTGGTCAGAACATACATTCATCATAGAAGTCCAAAGCACGCTTAGCTAAGGATGGACTGTTCCTCACCTGAACGAGGATGAGTTTGGAGCGCAATGGAGCCATGTCGGGGAACTCTTCTCCAAAGCATAGCATCACTTGGCTGTCAGGAAGCTGACTTTGGTTGTTGTAAAACTGCTGCAGTTCTGTCAAAAAAGCAAAAAGGGACATTTCAAGTCAAGGGCAAGCAGGGTGAGTCCTCCCTGCCTCCTGCCCCACCTCTGAGGTCAATACTGCGATTGATCCAAAATCTCATAAAATTCAGGTTCTTTATAAATCAAGGCCAGTCATATCGCTGGCATCCTCAGATCAGCAAGCATGAATTTAAGTCATCACTGTTGCTGCTCATGGGTCACAAAACAGGCTCTCCTTTTCAACTTCTAAGAAGGGGGAGCATAGAGTCTTAACTAGCATGGGGCACCTGGGGCGTGGCCCAGGGCACTAATATCTAAAGGGGAGGGAGACCACATCTTTCCCATGTAAGTGGTGACAGAAGATCAGGAGGTACAGATGACTTCCACAGCCACAGAAAGAAGCATATCCTCGCTCTCAATAGCCCCAGACCACAACTCCACTCTCCACAAATCTTGTTAATGGCACAATCATCACCTAGTCTCCCTCCCTCCACTTTAACTGCCACCTTGGTACAACAGCATCTGACCAGGGTAGATTCCCAGCATTTGGTCTATCCTGAGGATCTATACCATGAAGGGCACCAGAATTAGCTCTGGGACCAGCAGTGATGGTGGCACTAGCTCACCATGGGGTATCCTGGGAGGGTCTTTGTTTCCCCCTTTTCTCCCACAAACTAAATTTGTCCAGGGGCTAGAATTCCTAGTTATGGGTCTAACTGAGAAGAAAACAACAGTACAATGACCCTGAATGTTTCAAGTCATAGGGAAACCTATGGAAACCTTCCAGCCTTATCCCCAACTATTCCCCTAAAAAACTAAAAATAAAAAACCCTGTGCCTAGCATACGGTAGGCACTCAATAAATGCTTGTAGACTTGCTCCAGTAAAGCCCCCAAACAAGCCTTGAGCTCTCCCACTCAGTGATATTGAGCATTCCCTTCCCCTTCTACTCTGCCTATTTCAATCTTATCCATCCTTCAATGCCCAGCTCAAATCTCGCCTCTTCTATAGAAGCCTTCCTGAATGACCCACAGTACACATTGAATTCCTTATAATAATTCATACTTCTATGGCCCTTTATGCTTTAACAAAGCACCTTCCCCATGAACAGCCCTGTAAGGTAAGCAGTATAAGTTTCATTAGCACCATATTACAGATGGAGAGGGAGAAGAGCTAGAGACAGAGCCATGGAGTCAGAACAAGATGGGTTCAAGTGCACCTTTGACACACAGCCCCATGCCCACGGCTTCTCAGTGTCTCAGGCAGCTCTTTCATAACATAAGTTACCAAACAGTTGCAAATTTGCATTGGTAGGAAAAAGTGCTCTCAAAAGGAAGATGACCACACTGAAGAAATCACAGATCTGGAGCAGAAATATTACAGATGAGGAAACTGAGTCTAAGAGAAAAGAAGTGCTTATGACCTTACTCAAGGTTGTATAGCTGGTAAGGCTGGGAGTCAGAAAGTGAGCCCAGGGCACCTGATTCCAAGCCCAACATTCTTTCCATAACTCTCATCTGGCACTCAGCTATCTTATAGCATAGGCACTTTTTTTTCAAAGTTATGTGTATGGTCTAATATTCTCCCAAAAGACTGCAAGCTCCAAGAGGGCAAGAACCACTTTCTCATTAAATCTCTTGTATTTCTTGACATTCCTTACAGCATTCAGCATGTCAATTAAGGGCATGGTAGGTCAAAAAAGATTTACTTGGATGGAATCTTGGACACACAATGTGAAGTCTCAGCTTTCAGATCCAACCACAGGAAGGGTTCCTACTCAAAGGGCCATGATGAATGTCGCAGGAGAAAGGCATCATGTAGTGGAATGCATATCAAATTAGGAGTGGGAAAACCTAAGTGCTAGGTGGCACAGTGGATAGAGTGACAGGCCTGGAGTCAGAAGGACCAGAGTTCAAATCAGGCCTCAAACATTTACTAGCGGTATGATCTGGGCAAAGCCATTTAACCCTGTTTGCCTCAGTTTCTTCATCTGTACAATGAGCTAGAAAAGGAAATGGCAAACCACTCCACGTCTTTTCCAAAAACCCCAAATGGGGTCACAAAGAGTAGGACATGACTGAAAAGACTGAAAAACAGATCTAGGTTCAAGTCCCATCTCTGCCACTTGTGATCAGCAAGTCACTTCTCTCCTTTCTTGGCCTCCTTTTCCTCAGCCGTAAAATGGGGATTAAAAACATCTACCCCGTCTATCTCACGGGATCCTTGAGAAGGTCCAATAAGATAACAGATGTGAAAGACTGTGCGGAGCCTGGTAGTGGTTGTACCAAAAGAGAGTATAGTGTAATAGAAAGAACAGCTTACTTGTTATGTGACCCTGGGTTGGTCATATCTCCCTCTTTGAAACCCAAGCATTTAGCACAGTGGCACACAGTAGGTACTTAATAAATGCTTGTTAACTTGCTGAATGATACTTGCATTACTCACCTCATGGGGGAACTGGGAGGAAAGTGCTTTGTAAGCCCTAAGGAAATGTGTGCTGGAACCAGTTCTCCCATCTGTCTGTATCTCCCTATGACCCTACTCCATAGCTCTACACCACTCGGCACTTAAAGTTTAAACGGTACAAGATGGAGACACTATTTCAAGTTAAAGGAAGTTAAACTAAGTTAAACTAAGCCTTATACACACCCCTGAAAAACTGGTTTGTGTCAAAAATCTTGACCACTTCATCCCGTTCCAATTTGTTGGGCCTGTCCTTAAACATCATGGAGTTCCCACTGCAGAAGACTCTCCCTTGGCACAATCTCTTGATGAAGACACCATTTTTGTTGCTGTGTAAAAGGACTCCTCGCTCCAAGTGGCCAAACAGTTTCTTGGTGACCTGCTTCTGACGGTCATTTTGGATGATGTCTGCCGGTGGGAAGCGAATATGCTCCAAGCTTTCAGGGCCATACATCTTCTCTAGGTTCTGAGGCGGCAGGCTCAGGGAGATCCGGCAGCCCTCAGGGTAAGTGGTGGTGGTATGGCCCACTAGTTTGCCTCCATAATAAAAGCTTATCATCATCTGGGAGTAAGCTGTGGAAAAGGGAGAAACAAGGACCATAAGCCTATAGATAGCCTAGAGAGCTGGAGTTAGCAAGGACCGTAGAGACCCAAGGTGCTCAGCTTTATGATTAGAAGGGTCTTGAGAGGCTATCTAATCCAACCCACACCTGAACAGTACAAACTGCTAATTTGACAAATGAGGGAACTGAGGCCCAAAAAGATTGAGGAACTTGACCTAGATCAGAGAGAACAAGCATTTCAGTCTCAAGTTCTCTAATTCCAAATCCAGTTTGGGGGACTGGCTAGGGGAAGGAAGTGGTCTTTTCCCCTTATCATGCATCTCTGGAGCCCCGGCAAAATTGATAAATGGTTAAAATTTGCATGTTTGAAGATGAGTCTTCCTGATTCCAAGCCTAGTGCTCTATCCACTGCATGATCTAGCTGCCCTAGTTTGTTAATATCCTTCCTAACATAGGGAATCCAGAACTGAAAATGATATTCTAGAACTAGCACTCTGTGTATTAGGGTTCTTTTAGTGAAGCCTAGGATGACCTTAGCTCTTTTTATTGCCATGTCATACTGACTAATATTATTAATTTTACATTATTCTTAATTATTAATTAATTAATTTATTATTAATAGAATTTATGTTAATTATATTAATAATAATATAAACATTATTAATGTTCCACTCAAACCTCCAGATCTTTTTTCCACATAAATTGTCATCATTATTAATAGAATTAACAATTCTATTAATAATAATATAAACATTATTAATGTTCCACTCAAACCTCCAGATCTTTTTCCACACAAATTGTTATAATTACTAATAGAATTAATGATACTTCTATTAATAATGTAAACATTATTAATGTTCCACCCAAACCTCCAGATTTTTTTCCATACAAATTGTTGTCTAGCCATACCTCCCTAATCGTAGACATGTGTAACTGATTTTTTGAGTCCCTTTCTAGGACTATACACATACTATTTGGTTCATCTCTCTAGGCTGTGGGCAGCTTCTTAAAAAGCCACATGATACAAAGCAGTTTTCATGTCCCTGAAGAAGATAATGTCAGCTGACTGTAAGAAGGAAAATTGGGAGTCCATTAGCTTAGCTGGTTTGAACACGATGCTGATGACGTTGCACCTAATGGCACATAAACTGCCTAATAAAATGCTTTTTGACCAACTAACCATATAAATCAATTAGCTCTGCATTGATCCAACTTGATGCAACTCACAGATGGCCATCAATGATCATACAGAGGACTTGATAACAGTTTGTGCACAGTTCAATGCAAAACTACCTCCCCCCACCCCATTCCTTCAGTTTCCTCTCAAAGGAGAGAGTTGAACAAGATTGCCTTGGAAATGTCTCTGATTGGAGGGCGGAGCCATGAACTCCAAACTGGTCAAGTCACTCCACCCTTTTTGCCTCCATTTCCTCATCTATAAAATGAGCTGGAGAGGGAAATGTCAAACCACTTCAGTATCTTTGCCAAGAAAACCCCAAATGGAGTCATAAAAAGTCAGACCCAACTGAAAAGAATGAACAACTCATAGAGGCACCCAAAGCATGATCAAAGAAAACTGAGAGTAGAGAAATCAATATTAACTAGCCTCTAGTCCAGGACACCTTTTGGGTGTCATGGATCCCTTTGGAGAAGCCTCTGGACCCCTTCTCAAAAGAAGTTTTGTTGTTTGTTTTTCATCATAATTGAAGAAAATGCTCAATTTCAATTAGAGGTTATTGAAATAAAGATGTAATTTTTTGTCTATCTATATTCACAGACCCTCTTGCTCTAAGTCATTTTTCTCTAAGGAACTTAACCTGCTTTCCAGACTTTTTTTCAACATTGTTTTGTTAACTCATGGAGAGGCCCATAGGAATTAGGGACTTCCATACAACCATGTATGGGGAAAGAGGTATAAGGTTCTAGACTTTCTACTCATGGTTGATCATGGTCTAAGCAACAGTAGGCTCATACTGAAAGCCTTTTCCAGATTGAAAGGTCAAAAAAAAAAACACACACACACACATTCCTTGGGAACAGCCTTGGAGTATTTTCAGTCAATACTGGGCCAAGAAGAAGTATAAGAGAAGAGCTTTAATAGGGCACTCTGTGATATGTTAGCTAATACAATCAGCCCATCTTCTACTTTACCTGAATGTGGAGACTCATAAGCAGGGTACCCAGTCATCAAGGGTATGGCTATTAGAAGAAGAAAAAAATAAATTTAGAGCCATACAAGATAGGTTCAGGCAACACATTCTTCCCTCCCCCACAAAAAAAAACAGTTTTCTTTAAAATTTATACATAGCATGATCATTAGGCCACTGTACAGACTTCCGCTGAATTCTGAGTGTTCCTCCCAACCATGACATAGACTCATGGTTTCATAAGAGCAGAAAACCAAAGTCTCACCCAGACCAGAGTAGGGGTTTATACTTCCTCTGTCCAGTGGGGAGGGATTCTTTAGATATGCTCAAGTATCTTGGCAAATCCTTGAAGGACCTGATTGTTCAGCTGTTCTTAATCCCATCACCTGTCTATCCCCATGACCTCATCCCCTGCATTCAAGAATTCAGAAACTACCTTTTCCATTGTCCACATATTTTCCCCAATATGCAACTCAGTAGAAATTATTCTTTAAGACTGATGGAAGGATTTTCTTTATAGGTCATTATACTGAAGAGGTAGAGTGGTTCTCTACCCTTCCTCAGCCCACCCCAGACATCCACATGTCTACCTGACACCCTGTCAGCATCCTTTTGGGAATTGCATACCAAACTTTCAAACCTGGCTCTTGCCTAAAAAAATAGGGGAAGGGGGAGCTAAATATTCACTCTCACATTCAGGGGGGAAGGGCTGCCACCTGATAGCTCAAGCAGACCCATCAGCAGGGTATGAGCAGAATCTCCTTTAATGCTTTCTCCTAGTATAATAGCAAATGGTGGCAGGAAGTTAGAGAACATTCTCTGGAATGCTGTGGAGAGCAAAAGACCATCTCCTATAGCACCGGTTCCCATTTATTGGTTTATTCTGATGCTCTAAAGGATTTGCACTAAAAATTCTTCAATAGCACCTTAAGCAGTAATGATAAAGAATATTATAAGTAGTATAGTAAATTACCCTGGGGGGGTCACCAATTTTTTTTTCAATGGTTGTCGTTAAGAAGGTTTTGCAGAGCAAAAAAAGTTGAGGGCCACTATCTTGTAGCAAATACAACAAATATTATTTCTCACCTGTGCTAGATTGCTGTATCCACCAGTCTGGAATTGGTTGGCTCCTACAGGCCTCCTGGGGTGAAGGACTCCTTTTGATTATGCCAAGGTATTCATCTACCAAGGGCTGCCCAACATAGTAGAGTGGAAGTGGGGGAGAGAGGAAGGGAAGTACCACGATTTAGCTTTCAGTTTATAACTCAGTGAAGACTTTGATAATTAATGTCTTTATTCATGTTTAGCAGTTGGTTTTCGAGAGGAACATTTTTCTCCACTTCTGAGATATCAAGCAACAAGTATTTATTAAGCACCTACTATATACCAAGCACTATAACCAACACCAGAATACAAGTACAAATATGAAATAATCCCTGCTCACAAAGAACTTCAATTCTAATGGGGAAGACAACAAGTGTGCATAACAATATAGATAGCATAAAAATAAAAAGAATAAATACAAATGTATACAAAATAGTTAAAGGGTAAGGGGCAGCTAGGTGGCGCAGTGGATAGAGTGCTGGGCTTGGAATCAGGAAGACCCAAGTTCAAATCTGTCTTCAGACACTTACTAGCTGTGTGATTCCGGACAAATCACTTTACACTGTTTGCCTCAGTTTCTTCATCTGTAAAATGCGCTAGAGAAGGAAAAGGCAAACCACTCCCATATCTTTGCCAAGAAAACCCCAAAAGAGGTCACAAAGAGTCAGACACAATGGAGAATGACTGAACAATAAAAAGGCTAAAGGGTAAACAGTTGAAGGGATCAGGAAAGGCACCATACAGAAGATGGTAACTGATCTGAATCTTAAAAGAAGAGAAGAGCTCTATGAATTAGAGGTAAGGAGGGAGTATATTCCAGTGTTCCATATGGAACAGCCAGTGCAAAGGCTGAAGCATTGTATTTGAGGAACAGAAACAAGGCTGGTTTGGTTGGATCTCAGAGGGCAAGGGGATGTAATATCTAATGAGGCTGGAAAGGTAGGTTGGAGCCAGATGATGGAGGGCTTGCAAAGCTCAACAGAGTTTATATTACTTTCCTAGAGGCAATAGGAAGTCACAGAAGTTTACTGAGTAGGAGAGTCACATGGTCAAATCCATGTTTACTTTGGCAGCAGTGTGAAGGATGGACCGGAATGGAAAGGCTCTTGAGCGGGGAAAACTAATTAATAGGTTGTTGCAATAATCTAAGACAGGTAATGAAGCCTGAACCAGGGTAGTTTCTGTGCAACTGATACGAGAGCTCTTACGAAGACAGAAAAAGCCAGAACTGGCCACTGACTGTATGTGTGGGTTCAAAATCAAGGACAATGCTGAAACTACAAACCTGAGAGCCTACGATGATGGGGATGTCCTCAATAGAAATAAGTTAGTTTGGAAGAGGGCGGGGTCTGGGGGAAAAGATGAGCTCAGTTTGCAGCATGTTGAGTTTCAAATATCTCCAAGCAATTCTGTACCCTGATACAACAGATAACTCACTTTGGAAGAATTGATCAGTCGATACCATGAAACAATAGCAGATTTTCCCACGAAAGTCAATTTAATTCTACAAACATTTCATTTTAAGTACCTACTATATATACTCAAGGTGGCTCACTGGATAGAGCACTGGGGCTGGAGTCAGGAAGACCTGAGTTCAAATCCAGTCTCAGACACTTCCTAGCTGCATGACCCTGGGCAAGTGATTTAACCTCTGACTGCTTGACAAAATGGATCCATTAGATCCCCTGGAGAAGGAAACGGCAAAGCCCTCCAGTATCTTTGCCAAGAAAACCCCACATGGGCTCAAGAAGGGTCAAACACCACTGAAATGACCAAACAATACTCAAGGTGTCAAACCAGGCACTGGGGAGATAAGGACAAAAAAAATAATTTGGGGGGGGAGTTTCTGTTCCACTGGAAGATACAACATGTAAACAGATGATCAAATACACGATGGCTTGAGGATAGAGAGAACACCAAGGGGCATCAGGAGAGGTTCCATACAGTATGTGGCACCTGAATGGAGGAAGACTGAGATTCCAAGAGGTGAGGAGGGAGTGCATTCTGAGGGTGAATACAAAGGTGTGCCAGTAGGAGACAGAATGTTGAGTCATGTGGAAGAATGAACGAAGGGAACCTACCACCCTAACCTCTCCTCTTTACTGTGACTGCCCTCCCTTCCAAGCTACCTCATATTTAACTATTTTATGGATGTGTGTATACATATCCATTTACTTATAAACATTTATGTATGTATTTATTACCTTTATGCTATGTGTGTGTGTGTGTGTGTTTGTGTGTGTGCGTGTGTGTGTGTAAGTGTCATGGTTACTTGTTATCTTCCCCATCCCATCGTAAGCTCATTTCAAGTAAGTAATGCTTCCTTCTTTGTCTTTGAATCCCCAGGATCTAGCACAGTATCAGTTAATTAAAAAATTAACTGGTTACTTTGGTGTCTGTCCCACAGACGAAGCCCAAGGACCCAGAATCACAGGACCTCTGTGTTGGGAGGTCGTCCAGTCCAACAAGCACATCAGCAGGTACCATGTTCCCACCCACACAGCTTCTGACTGAAGACTAAATGATGAGGACCCCATCACTTTGGAGACAGCCCAGGCTACTTTGGGATAGCTCTAATTGTCAGGAAGTGTTTTTCTTATATATCTATATATAATATTATATTATGTTATATTATATTATATTATATTATATTATATTATATTATATTATATTATATTATATTATATTATATTATATTATATTATATTATATTATATTGTTTCATATCATATCACATTATATTATATTACATTAGTATATATTTGTATATATGTATATCATATATATAACATATATCTCATATATATTATATATTTCTTATATTGACCCATAAGCTATCTCTCTACCACTGCCACTTATTGGTCCTAGGTCTTTCATCTGAAGCTAAGGAATACCAACTTAATTAATTCCTCTTCCACATAACAAACCTTCAAACACTGCTTAGCTCATATTAAGTGCTTAATAAATACCACAGGGAGTATCGCCAGTTTATCCTGGATATATCTGATTGCACATAGTTGTTTGCATGTTATCTCCCCATTAGCCTGTGGGCTCCTTGGGAGTGGGGGCTATTTTGAGTCTGTCTGTGTATCCCCAGTGATTAGCACAGTGCCTGGCACATAGTAGGTGTTTAATAAGTGCTGACTGATTGATTTGAAGAAAACTATTACGTCATCCTTGTCTTCTCTTTTCCAGTCAAAACAACCATAGTTTTTTGTTTTGTTTTGTTTTCTCACTAGCCCTCATATGGCATGGTCTCCAATAAGTAGTAAATTGGAAGCAAAGTCCTCTATAACTTGCCAAAAAATAGATGAAAAAGCTTTATTGTGTCATATTTCTACTGGGAATACCTGCTCTAGATCTCTGCCCTGCTTCTGAAATTGAAGTCACAACTCTGATTACAAAACATTTGGTAATTTGATTTTCTTGTCTTCCCCTCTGAGATAATTCAGTGGGAAAACAGCACACACAGAAGAGGAAATTTAGGGAGAAATCTTCCACCTACGAAATAAGCAGTTAGGAATTAATACAATGGCCCTTCAAGAACTTTGAATAGCCCTTATCTACTAAAGGCTATGGTCTATTTGGACTGTTAAGATTAGTGTCATCCTGAGTGATGGTATTCATATAGATAGATAGATGATAGATGGATAGATCCAATAAAATTCATTTTATGAATAATAACTTTATGATTAAATTTTAAATAATGAAATAATTTTAGGTCTAAAAAAATTTGTGTTAGTAACTGGCAATTTCATTGACATTGGCAACTCATTTGACACAGGACTTGGTGTGTTATTTTCAGTGTACTAGTACAATGTTTATCTGAAGGACAAACTTCCAATAGCTTCAACTATGCGAAACACAGCCAAGAAGGTAGAAATCAATGAAAAGGAGCTCTGAGAAGTGAAAAGACCCAAGCATTAAAGACTATGCATGCACTTAACATGGAGGAGGATCCTACATGTGACTCTAAATCATAGCCTATTTACCTTCATTTTATACACAATTTTAATAAGCTTGGCTGTCTGGCTTCTCAGGCCACAAAAGACTAAATACAAATTAGAAGGCTTGTCACCAGAGGCAGCACACAGGCGGCCAGCTGTTATTTTTTTTATTGTTGTCTAGCAGAATGGGAAGAAAGCAGGAAAACTATAAAAAGCAGACATGAGACCTCAGAAAGAGAAGCCGTGAGGCATTCAGTGTGCAGGCAGCTAGTCTCATATACTTCAATTGCCCCTGAGGGCACAATAAGTGATATTCATAATAATAACCTTTTTGATGAGAAAAAAGATTCAATTGGGCTCAATGTCATAGATTCAAAAAGTTAAGAAAGGATATGCTCCATTTCTGAGAGAAGTCATGAGGTGGTGGAAAGCACCCTAGATTTGGGGTCAGAGAACTCAGGTTTGAATCCCAGCTCTGCCTGTTGCAACCTGTGTGACCTCAAGAAAAGCCACTTTTACATCTTGAGGCCTCCATTTCCAAATCTGGTAAAATGAGGTAATTATGATTGGACTAGGTAACCCCTTAAGGTTCCTTCCAGCTCAAAATCTCGTGAGTATTTTTATAATTTCTAAAGTTTCAGCATTTGAAAATGTGTTTATGTGAAACAGGTCCTTCCTCATAGCTGTCAAATGAAAGAGCTATTATTGTAATCTTAATGAGAAAGTCAGAGGACTAAGGGACCCGAGTATCCTAGGATTTAAAGCTAGATGGGTCCATAAACATCATCTCATTGAGACCCCTTATTTTACAGATAAAGAGCAACTCTTTCCCCGTCTCTGTCAAGTAAAGGAGCTGGGATAGCCTTTTCACGGCTCAGAGCTCCTTTTCATTGATTTCTAGTTTCTTGGTTGGACTTTGGATGGTTGAGAATACTGGAAATCTGTCCTTCAGGTAAACATTATGTTAGTACATTGAAAACAATGCACCAAGTCCCATAGCAAATGAGGTGCCAATGCCAATAAAATTGCCAGTTACCAATCAAATTAATTGGAGTCATAAAATTGGTTTATTATTTAAATTTTTTATAAAATTATTATTCACAAAATGAATTTTACTAGTGATATATAGTAAAAATATCACACAAGGACAATCTGATCCCAAAGTATATGAGAGTGGCACTAAGCCATAGGATTATAGGACCACAAGATCTTAGGATTTGGAACCAAAAGCAACCATAGATGTCATTGCGTCCAGTCCACTAATTTTATAGAAAAAGAATTGCATATGAAGTGCTTTGCAAATCTTAAAACATTACATAAATGTGGTCAAGTCTTACTGCCTGACCCAGCACAATCAACCAGCCAATGAGCTGAACAGAATAGACTTCAAGGCATCATCTTTGCAAAGGCACTACAGTTGAATACAGTTCCACATCTGGGGCTGGGGGAGGGGTGTTAGGGCCTGGCATCCCCAATCCCCCAAACCCCCCTCCACCCCACATAAAATTTTTAGTCCTCCCTTCCTGAATTATTATATTAAAAGTTAAAGTGTTGATATTATACAATTATGAAATTATATATATATATATTTGTATGTGTGTATATATATATGTATATTTTAATGAATTTCTAAGTTTCTAAACTTTTTCTTTGTTCTCTGCTAGCCTTCACATGTTGTCTGAGGCTTCCACGAAACTCCCAAAAAATTTCCATTTAATTTCTTATGCTGACCCCTGATATAGTGAAACCTCAATGGGGAAAGTTACGATGTGGAAGGGATAACTGTAGAAGCCAAACACCAGGGAGACCCCAAAGAGAAGGGACTTTCAGAGAATAAGAACTCAGGAGGCAGTTGCTACTTACCTCTTTCATCAGATCCTCTATTTCAGACCGACCGCAATTCATGTCAGGGACTTCATTCACCGTGCTGCTGTTCGCCATTCCTATTTTGCCTAAAGAAAACCAGACAAAACCATGAGAAAGAGCCCAGTCACCATAAACTTTGTCAAGATAACACCCAATGGGAAGACTTAGAAGAAGCAATGCAGACTGAAGGAAGAAGAGCCAGAAGGATCATTTTCTGGGTGACCACGGTGTAAATAAAGTCAGCATTTAAAGGCCAGACGACTCTCATCAAGCACAGTCATCAATGTTAGTACCTTCCTGACAAACTTAAAGCACACTCACAGCCCTCCCTTCTGTGAACAATCAATACATGAATTATCTCCTGCCAAAGTTATTTATGGGGGATGTGTTTGGGTTTTCATTAAGCAGTATCTGTTGTGTCGAGACGAGTTGTATCGATACTTTTTCAAAATAAATGCATTTTAAGACCCTTGATGTTAAACTTATTTGAGTTTTAAGAAGATATAATCTTAAATAAATGAACTAGCTTGTCTATTGGTTTGGGAAAGAAACATTGATTCAGCCATGATTCTGTAAGTTGACCAAAGGCAAAAAAAAATTGCATTCGGTAACAATAACCATTCACATTCATAGAGTGTTTTAACTTACAATGTGCTTTGCTTGAGGGGCGGGGTGGTGTAAATTTGGTACCATCAGATTTGTGTTCACATCCTAGCTCTGACACATGAACTACATGAAAAAAATCACTTCACTGGGCCCCAGGTTTCTCATCTGTAAAATTGGGGTAATATTTTCCCTACCTCTTTCATAGTGATGCTATGAAGTAAATATTTTACAAACCTTAGAGCATTATGGGAATGTGAGTTATTATTGGTAATGAGCCTCAGATGTAGGGCAATATAAGGATCAGGAGTTTTTTGGGGGGGGAAGGGATTTCATTGGTGCACGGAACTACCAATGGAGAAGCATCCTCCCCTTATGCATACCAGCACTCTATCTGAAACTTAGATGAGCCTTAGAAAATTGTCCAAGGTACTGAGAGGTTAAGAAAGCATCAATATCAGGTTACAGACGAGGAAACTCATCAGATAAAAACCCAGCACGTCACAAAACTAGGTGGCAGAGTCCAAACTAGAAGCCAGGTTTTCAGACAACTCCAAGGACTTTTTCTGTTCCACGTTGTCCTTTCTGTTCTCTTCAAATAACAAAGCTTTTTCACCTGGTCTTTATAAGGTCATTCTAGAAATTTCTTAAATATAATCACACAAGATTTAAGTTTATAAACTAAGCATCTTAAAGATACATAAAGATTTTCTGCCAACTGTATGTGACAATTTAAAAAATCAAATTAACAGGAAATCTCTTTTCAGTCTTTCTGGACATATGCAGGCACACACAATGCATAAAGGTTCATTCATGCAGAAAATTACACCTAATTTGCTAGAAAAGGGCCCAAATGAATGGAGATTTTTCTAGTCAAACCTATAGGACAATTCATTACATTTTCCCACCCCAGTCCCACTAATATTTCTCTCCCAGACAGTCTCAATCTCCCAGATTGTTAGGAGGCAAGGCACTATATCATAATAGAGTTGACTTGGGGTATCTTCCCTTCCAACCTGGCCAACTTACTCTTACTAACTATGTGACCATGGGATAGACTTTTAACCACTCTGAGCTCTGGGCAACTCTTTAAGATATATTTCCTAAGTGATAGTCTATTGGTGGAGGAATCTTGGATGAACTGACACACCAATACTAAGTGAGTGGTTAAATTCCAACTAACCAGGGTGATAGGAGTCCCAAAGGAAGGATCCAAAGTTATCATCTAGTCTAGTTTCTTCATTTTACAGACAAGAAAACCAAACCCCAGCAAATCAAAAGGATTCATTCATGATTAAACAGCTAGTTAGCGGCAAAGCCAAATTTGAACCCAGATCTTCTGACACTAATGCCCTTGTTCCTTCCACTACACTGTACTACCCCACCCCAAGTCATGTGTAGCAATGAGATTCTCTTATTTGTACAGAATATTTGTTAAAAATTAATTACTTATAAAAGACGATGGAAGAGTACAGAATATAGCCCGACACATATGACCAAGAAAGCCAGCCTGAATTTTGTTTAAATAACTTGTACTTTGGGTGGAATCAAAGAAATCCTCCCCACTAGATTCCATCCCCTCCCCCCACTTTCTTTCCTTGGGTATGAAATTCTGGGAAGTCTACACATGCAAGGGTAAGGCTTGCAAACTGCTTCAGGAGGGAAGAAAGTTTGGTTGTTTGGACAATATGCAAATGATTCATTTCCTTACCCCAGATAACCCAAATCTGCTTCTTTTTGTTTTTTTAAACAGAGCATTTTTTTTTTTTACATTTCCGGAGCCTGAATGTTTATACAGCCACTCCGTAGACATTTGCAAGCCCCAAAATAAAACATCAGAATAATGTTCCCCTCCTTATTAAAAATAGTTTGCATTCCTATAGCCTTTTACTGCTTACAGAGTGATTTCCTCATAACAACCCTATGAAATAGGAAGTTTAAGTCTACAGTATCCCTATTTGATGTACCAGGAAACTGGTGGTCAAGTGATTTGGCCAAAGTGACGCTGTTAATAAGCAATGAATTCAACAAACTCTAGGTTTCAATCCAGACTAGAGGTCCAGGTATTTTTTTGACTCTGCTGTCATGTCCTGTCAAAAATTTTAGAATTTGGAGCTGGAAGAGTCCTTAGAGATCATCTAACCCTGAATTTCTTAACCTTTTTTGAGTCCTAGACATCCTTGGCAACATTCTGGGAAAGCCTATAGACTCCCACTCAGAATCATGTTTTTAAATGCATAAAAAAGCAGGATTATAAAAGAAGTCAGTTATATTGAAATTAAGTTATCAAAATATTTTTTAAAATAAGTTAAAGGACACCAGGTTAAGAATCTTTCTCCTAGTCCAATCCTCCTCTTTTTTTTCTTTTTTTTTCTTTTTTTTTTTTTTTTACTGATCAGAGGAACTGAGATCCGGAGATGCTAAGTGATTTTCCCAAGATCCCACTGCTAGTAGCAGAGTCAGGATTCAAACCCAGGTCTTTTGACTCCCAAACCAGTGCTCATCCTGCTACATACTTCTAGTTAAAAAGGCAGCTTCCCAAAGTTATTCAGAAGTCCTTGCAAGTGGATACATTTAGGACTGCTCCCTCCTTCTTAGAGTCTAGACGCAGAAGAGCCTGTAAAGCCAGGAGAGATCAATAGTATTGTCCCTCCTCAATCCAGTCACCATGGATTCCTGCACTTGAGTAAAAAGACCAAGTCTAAATCCAGAGCTGACATGCTGTTCTAAATGTACTTTTAAAGGATCTATTTCCCCATAGGCAGGCATGGTGATGAGCCTCTGGGGGAATGCTGATAAGCTCTGGGACAAAATTCCAGTCTGTTGCACCAGGATTCTAATTGACATACTGATTTGTCCTGAAAAGTAAACTTCCTTTTGTTAAAAGTTTTAATCTATTCTCAAATATTTTAATGGAATTTTAGAGCTGGCAAGCACCTGAGGTCATCTGTCTGGTCCGGTTATCCCCAAGAATCTACCAAAAGATTGGAAAGTCTTATTCCAAAGATGGCCAAACTTGTCGCGATGGCCACACATCTTTCAACCACATTCCATTCTTTGCAATTTTCAAGATTCCCCAAGGGAATGAGGAACAGCCTTTTCTAATTCATATCCAACCTCTGACACTTACTAGCTGTGTGATCCTGGGCACCTCAGGGTGCCTCAGCTTCTTCATCTATAAAATAGGGTTAACACCCCATTGGGGTTAGCACCTACCTCCCAGGGTTGTTGTGAGAATGAAATGAGATGATTTATGTAAACTTTAGAACAAACCTTAAACGGGCTACATAAATGTTAAGTATTGTCATCATTATTAGTCAGAGCAATAAATCAATGGGGCTTTGGATAGTTACATTTTTGCTCCTCTTCAGGAACTATGCGGTAAACTTTGTACGGCTCAGAAATGTCCAGTTGGGATCGATCTGTCACCTCCTCAAAATCTGGACTCTTGTTCAATGCACAGCGTAACCTAGTCTTCCAAGTGGCTGGTTCAGCTTTGTCCCCTTCTTTAAACTTTCCTTTAAAAACTGCCCAGGCCTAAAAGAAGAAGGAGGAGGAAAAAAAAAAGGAGAAGGAGACATTCAGTACAATTGCCAATTGTGAGATCATCCAAACGCCAACCCAACAGGCTGGTAGGAACCCTAGAGAGTCTCTCCTGCCACAACACATAACTTCTCCCATTTTAAACATGTGAAAACTAAAGCCTAGGAAGGGGAAGACACTTGCCCAGAGCCCCTGAGACCCATCAATGACAGCTGTAGCACTAGGACCTGGGTTTCCTGACTCCCAGACAAAGGTTCTTTCTGTTACAAGAAGGTTTTCCTCCACAGTGGAGCTAGAAAGAGGCTTTAAGAGGATCTAGTCACAGGATGATCATGCATTTAAGCTGGAAGGACTCTCAGAGGCCATCTAGTCTGATCCTCTCATTTTACATAAGAAAGAAACTGAGGCCCAGAAGACTTAGAATCATTGACTTAAAGCTGGAAGAGACCTTAAAGGTCATCACATCCAGCCCCTTCGTCTTACAGATGGAGAAACTGAGGCCCAGAGAGGTGAAGAGACTAGCCCAGAGTCACACAGCTAACAAGTGTCTGAGGCAGGATTCTGACCAAGGTCTTCCTGACTCCAAGCCTAGCTCTCTATCCGCTACTCCTAGGCTAACTCGCCTAAGGTCACCCAGGGTAGGACTTGAACCCAGATCCTCTGCAGGAGCCAATGAACTCTTCACTACATCAAAGCTGGCTTCATTTAACAGTTCTGAAGGCTGAAAGGGGTCATGAAAACCACAGCCTGTGTTAACAAAAGAGCCAGGATTCAAAAGCTCGGCTCCTGCCTCCCAATTCAGGGCCCTTTCCGTAGCATCCTGTTACCTTTTAGTAAAGATTCTCCCTGCACTGAAGTGCCTAATCCCCTTGAGGTTAAAAAGCAGAAAGAGGAAGTTACTCGAGTTCATGAGAGTTTTTCACACATTGAACCTCTATCAATTTTTTTTAAAAACCAGACCCTGGCTACAATTTAGCCTGTAAGGGACATTATGCAAATAGTCTTAATTTAGTCATCTATCCCCCTGTTATTTTTAACAAAAAAGTATTTTGCATTTACATAGCACCCCCTCTAACCTTACTTCCAGCCCCTATTTTTAAAAGACAATGAATTACTGCATCCCTTTTCTTGTTTTGGGGGACAGCCTCTATTTCTGACCTCTCCAAACCTCACGATCAGGATGAACAGGAACCCAAAAATCCCACTGTAGAGAGATAGAAGACAGCTTAAGTGTGAATGGAAAATTTTGTTTCAAACACACAGTTTAATTGGCTGTTCTGTGGCCTCCTAATCACGATGTAAACATACTTAGGAGGAGAGCTTGTGAGAAAGAGAAGTCAGCTTTTATTCGGAGGATTGTGCTTACCCGCTGCTGGTCCATCTCAAAATCTTAGGGGCACACGCTTATCACTTTGTAGGGACCCAACTTCCAGATGTTTAACTGAATGTTTTACTTTTCTTCTAGAGAATTGGGTGGTGTGGCCACCATATCTAAAAGTGATCCTAGAGCTGAAGGAACTCTTGAGACCAAAACACTGAGACCCAGAGAATTAGAGTAAGGTACCCGAGGCCACACTGACAGGACAGTCCAAGCAGCCCAGGGCTCCAGATCCTGACAGGCCAGAGCTGTTTCTCATTCTCTCTGTACCACAGCAGCCCTTATGACATACAGCTGTAACACTGGCATTGTTTAATAAACAGATACAAAGAAATATAAGGTTAAAGGCCAGCATTCTCTAGTCTGATTACCCTCTGAGTTCTGGCTTTAAAGGCAGCACTGTCTATGGAAAAAGCAACAGATTTAGCACCAAGGGACCTGGATTCTAGTCTTGGTTCCGTGACTAACCAAAAACAGCAGCAGCATTTATGTAGTACTTGAAGGCTTCCAAAGAACTTCATAAATGGTATCTTCACAGCAATCCTAGGAGGTATTATCATTCCCATTTCAAAATGAGGAAACTGAGGCAAACAGACTCCCCCCTCACGGTCACACAGCTAGTGTCTGAGGCCAGATTTAAATTCAGGTCTTCCTGACTCTGAGTCTGTAGTCACTAGCTATCAGGCAGCTATGCGAGACTGGTTCCCCCTCTTGAGGTCTGTTTCCTCTCTGGGTCTGTTTCCTCTCCTGTAAGAGGCAAGCAACTAGGTGATGCAGTGGATGGAGCCCCAGCCCTCAGGAGGACTCGAATTCAAATTTGGCCTCAGACACTAGCTGTGTGACCCTGTGCGACTCACATGATCCTGATCTCCTCAAAATAATAGTAAGAAGAAGACCAGGGAAGGACCAGATCATAGATTTAGAGCTGGAAGGGTTTTCCTATTTTACAGATGAGAAAACAAAGGCTTGGGGAGGTTCCCTGACTGCCCCCAGATCACATTGTTGGTGAGGATTTAGAGAAGACTGTAGACCCCAGGTCTTCTTTCCTCAGTACCCTAACAATGTCTACACATTTAGAAAGGGAAGGGAATTAATGGAGAGATCACCCAGTTCAATCGCTCATTTTACAGATGAGGAAACCAATGCCCAGAGAGAGGAAGGATTGTAGGACTTGGAGCTAGAAGACCCCCATGTTCATTTGCCTCTCTGGGCTTCAGTTTGCCCATCTGAGAACAATAACACTCAAACTGCCCCCCTCCCAGAATTACCCTGAAGGTCCGAGGAAGTGACATCTGAGATGTACTTTCTAAATTTCATTAGATTCAAGCCACACTAATTGATCATCTACAGATGCTCAGGGCCAGGAGTGATTAAAAAGTCTAAGTAGGATGGGTTCACCACCTTCATAGAGATTGAGATCGAGTAGGGCTGTGAGTTATTACTAACATTCATCTTAGGCGATCTCAATGCTGAGGTGTCTGGTCAAGTCTACCAGAAGTTTTGTCTACATGGTGCCAAGCATTTGACAGAGTGAAGGCGAGATGTACTGAGGGGAATGGTAAGAGCCCTGAATTTGGAGTCAGAGGCCCTGGGTTCTAATCTTAGCTCTTCTGTTTACTCCCTATTTAAACATAAGTATATCCTCTCTCTGGGTCTTGGTTTCTTCATCTGTAAAATAGGGCATTTGGACCAATTGCTCTCTAAAGTCCCTTCCCAGCTCTAAAACCAATGATTCTTGATTGGTTGAAGATTTGACTGACATAAGCTAACTCAGTACTTAGACCTCAGCTCAGCCCCATAAAGGAATACAACCCAGTTCCACTGGCAGAACATGCTACCATTGAGAACAAGGAAATGGCTACTGGCATTTGAATGGACTATAAACTCCTTGAGAGCAGGGAACAATGTCTCATATAAAGTCTGTACAGCTTCCAGTGCCTAACATAGGAACCTACCCACAACAGACTTAACAAATGTTTATTGCGATATTCTTGTTGTAAAGCAGAGATTCTTAACCTGGGGTCTATGGCCCTATATGAAATGGAATACTATTTGTATGATATGAGATGATATTTAAATTATGTATTTTGTATTGTATAATAAATATTTGTATAATATGAGATAATATTTGTACTTATATAATAAATTGTACAATATATTGCATTATATATTTTGTATTGCATAATACAATATTCATATTTATGTTATATATTTTGTATTGCATAATAAATATTTTTATTTGTAGAATATGAGATAATGTTTTTATAACACATTGTGCAATACATTACATTATATGTTTTGTATTATATAATACAATATTTTTATTTGTATAATATGAGATATTTGTATTACACATTTGGTATTGCATAATAAATCCAGGTATTCCTCAAGCCTGGACACATAGGGAAAAATGCATATTTTCAAGAAGTGAAATGAATGAAATTTTCAACAACATTTTATTTAATTGGAATATTAACAAATAACATCTTCAATATGATTTCCATCATTTGCAACGCAAAGGTTGATGCGTTTTGCAAGATTGACATGAACTCGATACGATAACTCCACATTGCCATCAATTTTCCTATGTGTCCAGACTTTAGGAACACCCTGTATTTTTATTTGTATATGAGAATATTTGTATAATATATTGTGCAGTACATTGCATTATATATTTTACATTGCACAATACAATATTTACATCTGTATAATATGAGATATTTGTATAACATATTTGGTATTGTATAATAAATATTTTATTTGTATATGAGAATGTGTGTATAACATGTGCAATACATTGCATTGTATATTTTGTATTGCATAATAAAATATTTATATTTGTATTACACATTTTGTAATTACATTTTTGTAATCCCCTGTGTTTTTTTATACATTTAAAAGCATTCTTCTAAGGGGTCCATAGGTTTTACCAATCTGTTGCCAAAGGGGTCCAGGACGCACAAAAAGGGCTAAGATTCCTTGTTATGGAGGGAGCTGATTAGGAAATATGTGGTAATAATATAAGCAGAGAGGTGAGAATTAGAAGACCCAGATGGATTCTGTGCCGACTTCACTTCCAATTTGTCATGTGCTCTGAAAACAAGTAATTGTCATTCTCTGCTCTCCATTTCCTCCATCTGGCTTAAAGATGCTACATTATATTCTCATTCTTGGTCCTTTATCCTGTGGCTCCACAATCTCTGGAACACTGGCCAAAAGGGCCTGTGCCCTGATTCTTAATCTGAGTGTTGGGGTACAGTTCACATAAGGACAATAGCAGAACTCAAAGGGACCTTAGAAGTCATCCAGTCTGACTGAGTCCAAGTTACAAAAGGGATGATGCAGTTGGGGGGAGCACAAGAGAGTCAGAGGGCCTGGGTTCCTCTGTCCCTTGCTACCTATGTTATCTTGGGCAAAGTAAATGGGGATTAAAATACTATCACTTGCTACCTCCCAAGCTAGCAGGGAGAGAAGCAATTTAGAAACTGAAACCATTATGTGAAAGTTACATAAACATTATAGAAAACACTATAATTAATATCCATTTAAGTGATCTTAAAATTGATTATTAAGCCAACAAAATGGTTAAAGCACACAGATCCATCCTACGTGTTTCTATTAATCATTATGTGGAGTAATAGCAGTCAAATGACCTGTGGCTTCACATTCCAGCTCTATCATCTATAATGTCTGTGCAGCCTTAAGCATATGGCTTAACCTCCATGAGCCTCCATTTCCCCATCTGTATGATGGGAACAATATTATTTGCAGTAACTATTTCACAGAGCAGTTGTGAGATGCGAATAAGGTCACAGATGAAAATCGTTTAACAAATGGTAAAGCACTAAAGAAATAGAAGTTGGAATTGTTGTTATAAAAACAGTCAAAGAAATCTTAGCTAAGGACTTACATCCCATGATCTTATGAATTAGAGACTGCTTCCTGGCTCAAGGGCCTTAGATAATCAATTCCTGCAGGACAAAGACCCATGTCTCCTTCATTTTCTGTCTGAGACAGAGCCTAACACAAGACTTTACCCTTTTTTCCCCCACAGATATGATTTTATTGACGTAGGAAACTCCCAGGTTGGAAACTCTCTCTATCACTACAGAGCTAAACCCATTCAGCAAATTAATAATCATAGGTTATTTGGAAGCACTGAGAGATTTAGTGAGTTGTTTGCCATTTCCTTTTCCAGCTCATTTTACAGAGGAGGAGACTGAGGCAAATACAGTGAAGTGACTTGCCTAGGGTCACTCAGACAGAATATGTCAGAGGCCAAACAGGAGACGAAGTCTTCCTGACTCTTAACACTGGTCCTCTAACACTAAGCCAGGCAGCTAGGTGGCTCAGTAGATTGAGTGCCAGGCCTGGACTCAGAAAGACTTGAGTTCCAATCCAGTCTTAGACACTTACTAGGTTTGTGACCCTGGATAAGTCACTTGACCTCCATTTTTATCAGTTTCCTTAACAGTAAAATGGTGATAACAGCACCTAACTCCCACGGTTGTTGTGAAGATTAAATGAGTAATGTTTATAAAGCACTTTATATGTCTTAGGCTCCCCATAAATGAGAGACATTATTACCGAATCATTTTTTCTTATACTTAGTAGATACATATATATATATACATACATATACACACACATATATACATATGTACACACACATTTCATATACAAAATCTGTTGTAGGACTGACTCAATGAAGAAACCAAAGACTTAGAACTCATCTGGCGTTTGGAGTTAGCAGTGAAATAATTCAAACGTACAGCATCGGGTTTTAGGTTAGGAACCAAGAAATATTTCTCAGCGATTTTTTGCTAACCTGTCAGCAAGGGCACGAATAACTGGGAAAGCAATAGACTATTCGTAGAACAGAAGCAAAAGATAACAGATGAATGTATGAAATATGAACAGAATCAAAGGAAGGCTTGAAGCGTAGTAGATGGGTCCTCCATGAAGGATTTGGGGAAACACACAAACAAGCGTCGCATAAGATAAGAAAACAAGCATTGTTTCTGGGTCACAATCTCTCCTTGTGGAAGGAATACCAACATATCCATGAAATGATAGATCTTCGGTGTCAAAATATATGCCACAGATACAATAGGGAAGGTGAAGGAGATAAGAGAAAATGTTATTTCTGAATTTCTGGACTCTGTTTAAAATAATTGGATGACTCAAGAATTTAAAGAAAATTAATCATTAAACATTTCAGCCTGTGCACTAAATTGAGAAATGGTTCCAGTTCAGGCAGATTTCCTTAGGAAAGAAATGCCTCTCCATACCTTGAAAATGGAAGCATCCACCTCCTGATTATAATCCTGCTTGCCGGCATGTTTCCAAGGAATCCGAAACATGCTTTTCTCCTCATTTTCCCAGATGAGCCCAGGATACATATTACTGTCAATTTGTTCAATCAGCCACTGCCGGAGCCTTCTTCCACTATTTCTGTCACACATCCTGAAGGAAAGAAATCAAAAGTCAACTGTTGTCAGCCAGTTCCCTCCTTCCCAGGCATTCTATCTAACAGCCCAAGAAATGTCATAACAGAAAATGGGAGCTAGAAGCATATGAGTGTCCTTCATCAGAGAATAGGGAGAATCCAGAAACCTGAGAAGTCACTGGAGGGAGGAGACAGTTGCTGGCTCTATGATATCAAATGCTTCAACAAAAACAAGAAATCTCATTTTTAATTGCCAATATTAGAAATTTCATAATTCCAAGCATCCAAATGTGAGGAAATTCTCTTGATATTTTTAAGGAAAAAAATTTAATATTTCGGGTTTTTTATTAGCTTTGTAGTAAAATATAGACAAAGGCAAAGGTCTAAATATTCCTTTCCACTTTATTATTATTATTGTTGTTGCTGTTAACCCTTCAATTTCAAAGAGGACAAGGGACGTCCTGGGTGATGTCTTGACTTATGGGTGAATTGGATTTAGGTGAGGCGCAATTGTGCAAAGTCGTCAGCTTCATACTCTCTTCCTGAGTCATCGAAATCCAGTGGCAGCACAAAAGTCAGGACAACTGGTGGTGGCCCGGGATGCAGTGGATGACCTTGGCATCTTTGATGCCTGACCAAACTCTAAGCACTCCACAGTACCTGCTTTAGCGGCCCTCATGGCCATTGGAACAGACTGCTGTCATCAGCCCACTCTATGGGGAGTGGGGGAGGTCTTCACTTGGAATAGAAACCCCCCCAACTCACTAATGGGTTTGAGGTCTGTCAGTTATCCTCAGCCTGCTTTAGCCTGTCTGCCACCTAGAGAGTTTTATCTGGGTGTCCACCATGCATAACACAGCTTCTTGGAGTCGCAGATGAGAGGTGGGTGAAGGTGGACACCAAAGGTGAATGAGCAGCCCTGAAAAGGGCTCACATCAGAGGTGCTCATCCTCCCTGGACACCCCATACACCCCTTTGGTCCACTCTGACCATGGAATGGAAAAGCTAATTTCATACTTACAGAGAAAAACCCCGAAGTATGCCAAGCAACACTAATCCCTCCTTCCTGCCTATATGACTTTGGACAAGTCACCCAACATCTCTAGGGCTTAGTTTCCTCAGCCTCCAGGTCCCTTTCAGCTCTAAATCTGAGGTCCAATAATCTTGTTTTTAATGCATCCACTCCTTACTCTATCTAGCAGAATCCTGAGCATCTTTCAGGTGCTTCCTCCTATAGAAGAGCTTTCCTGAACCCTGCTCACTCCACCCAGTTGTTAGTGATTTATCCTTCTTGAAATTACTTTGTTTATGTTACATTTACTGACTTACTTGTGTACCTGTAACATCCCCACCCCACCCCTACCAGAGAATGTAACCTCCTTGAAGATAGGAATAATTTCATTTTTGTCTTCCTATTCTGGCACAGTGTTTTGAACATAGTAGTGACTTAATGTTTGCTGAATAGAATTACTGGATGAATAAATTGATTATAATTCAAAAATAGGATGAAATACTGTCCCTGACTTACCAAAATGATACCATTGACCTCATAGGTAAAACATGAGATTTTGAGTTTGTTTTTTTTTCTCTCCCGATAATGTCACATCCTACCTAATATCTTTAATTCTTCCCAAAATGAAGCAACGTATTAGGTGAAACATTATTACAAGGGGTAGTCAATTCCATTAGAACAACAGCAATAGTAATGCTGATCCATGTTCACATAACACTAAGATATTCGCAAAACGCTATTCTAACAGCAATCCTATGAGGTAGGTGCTCTGAGGATTATTATTCCTATTTTATAACTGAGGAAACTGAGGCTCAGAGAGATGGTATGACTGGCCTAGGGATACAAAGTCAACAAGCACTGGAGTCACAATTTATGGGATCATTGAATTCAGAGCAGCAAGAGACCCTGAAACTCACTCATCCCAAGCCCATCATTTCATATAAAAGGAAACTGAGTCCCAGAGAAGTGAAGTGTGTTGCCCAAGATCGCATAGCTAAATACAGAGCGGAGCTAAGATTCAGACCCAGAACTTTGTCATTCCTGTGGAGTGATCATACAGCAGGATTTGGTTATAATGTCTTAATCATGTTTGTTAAAAACACAACACTGGCCAGGGTGACTTGGATCCAATCAATTCACATGGTTCCAAATTACCCCATACCACCCGATTGTTAGTTTTCTCTCCTTCTTGAAATTGCTTCATTTACTTTACATTTCTTTACTTAATTGTACACATATAATAATGCCTCTGCCTCCCCTATGGAATATAAGCTCCTTGAGGGCAGGAATTATTTCATTTTTGTCTTTGTATTCTCAAGGTCCGCCATACTGTTTTTGCACATAGTAGTGGCTTATTAAATGTTTGCTGAATAGAACTGTTGGATGAATAAGTTGATAATAATTCAAAAATACCTGTCTCTTCTATGTCTTTATAACACTAGTCATATGCACCTGGAAGGTGGTTGCTAGCTAGGACTAAGGGGCATAACCATAGTACAAGAATAGATCAAACTTATTAATCTCTTTAGCACTATTTTCTAAGCAATTTGGGCTACAAACCAGGCATAAAAAAAAACAGGAATCACTCTCTCCAGCCTCTCAGATCTATCTTTTGTAAGAACAGTCTTTGGAATCTAAGCACCATGCCAGAGCATGTCTATTTTCTCAAGAACCATATGGGTGACAATCATGCTTTATTATCTTACAGTCATCATTTACAAGAACAACAGCTGGAAATCCCCTAAACAGTTGGCCAGACGCCCACCCAAAAATAACATTTGTGTTCTGGGGAGTAAAATATAACCTCTTCCTGACGGGCAACAATCAATAGTTACAAAGCACAACAAGCAGCATGATTCAATCCGATCCGATCTAGGAGTAAACTAATCCTTGAGTCAGCACTCCCCATATCCTCAGGGAACAGTTCCACTCTTCTGTAACTTGGAGACCCATGAGGACATCTTACATTGGATGAGGAGACAGAGTTTCTAGTCAAATTTCTGCCAAAACTGCTTTTGCCCAACTCAGCCAAAAGCCTCAGTTTGTCCAATCTGTTGCTTCGTGAATATAAAGAACGATGAAATGAGGGGGAAATGCACTCTCAGCTGTGCCACCAATTAGCCTCCCACTGAAGCCTTCCCTGTCTCTCCTGGTCAGTAGTGATTGCCCCTCCCCGTCCCGCTTGAACTTCAGAGGATATTTCACTTAACACCTTTCTGGTGTCCTTATTATAAATCCCATATGTCAGTTTTCTCTCTTTATGTCTTTTTCTTTACCAGACTACAAACTTCCTAAGGATAGGGACAAAGACTTCAATTCTCTGTTTCTCCTGGAGATAGCCGTGTTCTACCCACAATAATGACTAACTGATACAATCTCACTGACTCCCAAGTTCCATATCAGTAAAATGAAGGGTTTGAGAGCTCTCTACTCTTCCAGCTCTACGCTCCTAAAAATCATCCACTGTGATCCTTTCCCCATGATGGGAGTCAGTGTGGGAGAAAAGAAAGACCACTCAACTTCCAGACTCAACACTTACCAGCTGTATGACCTTGGCTAACTCACTTCACTTCTCTGAAACTCAAATTCCTCACCTATAAAATGAAAATACTACATGCACTAGTGGGGTTGTTTGCAAGCCCTTTGATAAATTTTAAAGCATTATGGAAGTGCAAGATAACAGTGTAATTTTATTATATGCAGACTTACTCCAGATAGAATTACATTCTTCAGCACATTATACCTTGTAACTATAGACTTTCAAATCAGGCTTGACCACAGAGTCAAACAACTGAACAGCCAAGAAAAAAAAAAGTGGCTTTATCACTGATGACAGCATCATGGAGGGGAGTTATGTTAGCACAATAAAAAAAATTAAACAACCTCCTGGAACAGAATAACATAATGTATACAATAAGGAAAGGTCTCATAAGGGAAAGAAGGATTTCATTAACATTAGAAATTGTTGCTATTTGGAAGACTCAATGATCAGGGCGAGAGAAAGACAAGCAATATACAATTGAGGGTTCTTGCTTCCCCCTTTTTACTAAATTAGCCATCAAAAGTCATTAGCATTTTATATTTACTACAGCTATCCTTCTGCAGGGTTTTCAGAAGGAAATTTAGATGGCCTGAAGACTAAGCTTTTTTTTTATTTTTTAGGCAATCAGGTTAAGTGATCTGCCCAGGGTCACACAGCTAGTAAGTGTCTGAGGCCACATTTGAACTCAGGTTTTCCCAGTTCCGGGGCCTGTGTTCTAGCCACTGCACCACCCTTAGCTGCTCCTAAGACAGGTTCTTAACCTGTTGTCCAAAGAATGGATTTCAGAGAGCTTGTGATCCTGCATGGGAAAAAATATTTTCATAACTGTATTTCAATATAATTAGTTTCCTTTGGAATCCTGTGTAGTTTATTTTATACATTTAAAAGTATTCTGAGAAGAGATCCACCAGACTTCCAAGAAGAGGCATGATATCAAAAAAAAAGATTAAGGAAACCCCTAAGCTAGATGAAGCTCCACCACTCCATCCCACCCAACCCAACCCCACCTAGCACTTTATAGATACAGGAGCTGGAAAGGAAGGTGACTTGCCCAAAGTGATCCAACAGTTGGTTGGACCCAAGCTGGGTCTCCCGCCTCCCAGTCCAGTGAGTGTCCTCTACACTACACCAAACTAATAAAAGGCAGAAGCAAGCTCCAAGTTTTCAACATATATACAGATTTATCTTAATTTTCACTGGAGTGTGGTCCAAAAGAAGAAGGTCTGGATTCAGTCAGAGGAAAACTGGGTTGAAATTCTAGCTCCAGCACCAGAGAGCATGTCACTTCTCCTCTTGGGGCCTCACTTTCCTTACCTGTAAAATGGAAGACTAACTATGCTTGTTGAGAGGAATGCTCTTTGGAAGCCCCAGAGTGCGAGAGAAATGGGAGCAGTTATTATGGTAGTTTAAAATGATAACATCTCATATATAGGGAGTTGTGTTGTGAAGTTCTTTAGATAACATTGGTCCCTCATTTTATCCTCACAACCTCCCTTTTACAGAAGAAAAAGGAGCCTCAAGTAGTAAAGTGAGTTGCCCACATCCACATAGCTATTAAGGGGTAGGATTCAGACGCAAATCTTCCAATTCCAAATTGAGAGTTTCTCCCAGTACTTCCTGCAATGAAATTCTATGATTTTATTGTCATTATTAACTGTCAGGATCAAAATTCTATCTGGAGTACCCATAAATTTACCTATGTGCCAGTACCAATCCAGTGCATTGGCAGGAACAATTCAGAAACGGGGTCATGCGCTTACAACCAGCTTCCTCTTCCTTAATTTCAAGATAATAATTTTTCCTATCTGCCAAGTCCTACCTAGAAATAATCTACACCCCTACAAATCTGTCAGGTAGTAAAGCTCCCCAGATCTAGGATCAAAACAGCTCTATCCAATTCGGAAATCCATGTACTAGACAGCAGAGGTGGGTCTGACGCATATTGTACTTAGCCTATCAGGTACCCTTTGGACTGAGTGGATAATTTCACTTATTACCCTCTCCCATTCTACCAGAAAAGCTTAGAAACTGCTTCAGCTTCTTCCCCTCTTCTTGGCCCTCAACATTCTTGAACTGACAAGACATTTCCAGTTTTATTTCAGAAAACCCTCTGCCAAACCAAAAGTGACCAATCCATAATCACAGACCACCAAGCACCCTCTCCTTGGGAAAAACAACCAAGGCTCAACTAAGTTAATCATGGCTATAAAGTGCTGTCAGTCAGGCAACAGGCAACAAGCCTTTATTAAGTGCTTACCACTTTCTCGCCAGGCGCCGTGCTAAGAGCTGGGTATACAAAAAAGGGCAAAAACAGTTCTTGCCCTTGGGGAGTTTGTAGTCTAATGGGTAATGTATATATGAGAGAGAATAAAGTAGACAAACTTTTATTTAAAAGAATCATACAAATTTACTATTTCACCACCAAGAGAGTACATTACCCTGCTATTAAATATGTAAAATAGCTTATGAAATGAAGCCCAGAAAAGGAAATCATTTTCACATTGTTGTGAGGAGGAGGGGGTCCAGCACATACATCAAAGGAGCTAAAATCAGGTTGATAAATGTGAATCTTGGCAGGGTATCTAATACTATTGTATTTACTATGAAAAAGGAGAAAAGGTCTGGTGCAGAGGTGGGGAACCTGCGACTGAAATTTGGATTCAGTCAAAGGGCCACACCTGAGAACCTAGAGGGTCATACATGTCCTCGAGGCCGAAGGTACCCCTCCCCCCATGGAACAACCTCTATAATAATTCAGGTAACTGAAATACTAGGAAGATTGGGAAGCACAATATTAGAAATAGATCTAAATTGCAAAGAAGTTGTTTAGTCAGTTAGTGGTAGCCAACTCTTCACTACCCCCATTTGGGGTATCTTGGCAAAGATGCTAGAGTAGCTTGCCATTTCCTTCTCCAGCTCATTTAAAATGAGGAAACTGAGGCAAACAGGATTAAGTGACTTGCCCAAGGACACACAGTTAGTAAGCATCTGAGTCTGGAATTGAATTCAGGTCTTCCTGACTCAAAAGCCAGCACTGTGTCCAATATACCACCGAGCTGCCCCAGATTGGGAAGAGGGCCTAGATTCAAATCCTGATTCTACTACTGAACTACCTTCATGACCCTAGACAAGGGTGGAAGGAAAGGGAAGGGGGAAAAAATATACATTTATCAAACACCCATTATGTGCCAGGCACCGTGTTAAACTAGTGTAAGTCACTTAATTTGAGTCATGATTTAATCATCTGTAAAACAGATTAGCAGATAGAATGCCAGGCCAGAAGTCAGGAAGACTGAGTTCAAATGTGTCCTCAGATATTAACTAGCTGTGTGACCTTGGGCAAGTCACTTTACCCTGTTTGCCTCAGTTTCCTCACTCATCAAACGAGCTGGAGAAGGAAATAGCAGACCACTTCATTGTTTTAGAAAACCCCAAATGAGGTCACAAAGGGTAGGATGTGACTGAAACAACTGAATAACAACAACAAAATGGCTTCCATCTCCAAATCTTATAATTCTCACACAACACAGTTATATATATGATAAGTGGGGGCTGGGATTAAGTAATTTTCTTCTATTTTCCCCATTATTTTTTGATCCCGTTACAGAAGCCTTTTATCCATGATAAATGTTGACTTCTTTGAAAACTTTTTAGAAAAATTGGGAACATATCTGATATCTCTAAATAGGAATCAGAGACTTCCCCAAATCCCATTGGAATGAATTTAAAAAGCCTGCTGCATGGTCTTCAATGTTGTCTACATTGATTGCCCCATCTGTGGACTTAACATCGATTCCACTACTGGAGAAAAGTCCTGGAGTCTAGTGACAGTCAGATCCTAACAAACGGACCTCTATCCAAGGTTCAGAAAGCCATGTGGAAAGATGAGAAGATGGAGAGAGAAGAGCTTCCCTGGGCCAGATAAGTATGTTCATCTTCATAGAATAACCTTAAATTTGGTTTTGGATACTAGATGAAAGAAAGGTCAGCACATTAAATAAAGGAAGATGTGTAGTAATGTAAATGCCGCATCTGGAATTCAAGGACCTGGAACCCAATTCCTCGCTCTTCCACTTCCCGGATAAAAGATCCTAGGAAGTCACTCTCAGCCCTCTCTGGACCTGTTTCCTCATCTGTGTTGGACTAGATCTTAGACTTCTAAAATTCTTCCCAGTTCTAAATTCCATCATGAGGGAGACAGTCTAGCCACAATTCTTTTGGCATCCAAAAACTCCCTAAAAGAATTATTATTTAGGCATTACAGAAGATACATGATTTCATCTGTGGGGGTACCCCCTCCACCAATGAAACACAATCCCTCCACACATTAATAGACGATCTTCATGAGTTGCTCTGGGGGGAAAAATTCATCACCTGGTGGCCCACCTTAGGGGGAGGGGGGCTCTCTGAGTTTAACTAAACTATTCTTCAGTCAACAGGTGCATAATAAATATACTGCTCAAACGTGAAGCCCCTCCACTTGAGTGGGACTGGCCAAAATCTGAGCTTCACAGACACAGCCTTTGAAATCCCATATCAACTCCACAGAGTGATGAGAAATTGGAGAGTATGAATGGAGGATTACTTAGACAATGAAAATCATTTCAACGAGACTTAAGTTTTGGGGACAGTACGAAAAGGAGGAAGTTTATAGAGAAAACTGAACTTTTTTCAAAGCAGACATATGCTTAGGCATAGGGGGAAACAGAGTGATTATTTCTCTAAGTCTTTCTTTTCTCTCCCAGTCCCCTAATCTCTATAGTAGGGCAATCCATTTCCCCTTCAAAGATAGATAAGGATCTGGGACACAATTTCCTGCTCCTTGTAAGTTTGTCACACTTGAGGGAGGAAAGAGAGTAGTACCATATTTCATTTTTATCTCCAACACAAATTGCCATGTCTTAGCTATGGACAAGGGTGCCAAAGACACGTGAGGGTTGTGGTGATTTCCTTGTGGAAAGTACTTTTTCTAAATCAGAGGCTCTCATGGAGCGTACATTGGGTCAGCCAAGTCAGCCAGATTTATACAAGATCAGGTACAAATTCCACTAATACAAGCCGGAAAAATATGGTTCTTGATTCCATGTTGTCAAACTAGGAAGATTTCTACAAAATAGACTTACCGGCCTCATTTTTTAAAAGTATTTTGATTCTGTACACACACACACACACACACACCACTTGACAGCTTCAAGTGAATCTTCTCAAGAAAACAGTCAATATTCAGGATGGCTTTTTGATCCCCAGCTTTCTGACTAGGTCTAAGGCATCCCTGAGTGGCAACTTCTCATCTCATCAGTACAGTATGGACACATGGAGGCCCAGAAATCATTCTATGCCCCCAAATTAATTAATTAATTAGCTGATTAGTTAATGAAAGCCTTTCTCCCAAGGGCCAGCCCAACGACACATGAAACTGTGATTTTACCACCTACCAGGGAAGATACATTAAACCAGTTGTAAGATACCAGCATAACTTCTGGGAATTAATTGATCAGAAGCCTTCACCCACTGACCTAGAGTTAAGAGTAAGGAGAAAGCATGAAGGTCTATCAGAGTCTCCCTGAGGGATATAGAGAAGAGAATGGTATTCAAAGGCAGTATGCTAATAGAGGGATAATCCCTAGACAGAGTCAAGAAACCAGAGCTCAGATTTCTCTTACCACATTTAACTTGCTATGCGGTTTTGGGCAAGTAATTTGGCCTGGCCTTTTTGGATCTCAGTTTCCTCATCTGTAATATGAAGGGGTTAGACTAAGTAGTCTCTTTTATCTCTACTGACTCATATGACCTGTGACTCTCTGAAAGAAGGGTCCAGGAGCATAAAAGAAAGACAAGCAGTTTATTTCCTCTGGCTCTGTAGTTAGAAAAGACAGAAAACATAAGACTAGTTCCTCCACTATGCTACCCTGAGCAGAGTTCAAATCCCACTTCCAAAAGGGAAGTTAAAGCATTAATTTTTTTTAATAGTTGCACAAGCAAGAAAAAAAAAAACCAAAGAACAAACTTCCCAGAGCTGGGTGCTAAAGAATGCTTACAAAGATAGGCTGAAAAGATGAGCATGCTTCAACAGCTTAAACATTTGTATTTTCAAAGTTCTGTAGCACTGAGAAAGATAGAGTTTAGATTAGTCCTTGCCTTCGAGGGGCATACCTTGTTAGGAATCAATAAGTAAGGTACTTCCAAATCCTTGAACTAAGTGACCATTTATAGAGGCAGAGAGGAATGGGGAAATACAGTATCTAGGCACTGATAGATATTTCAGTCATGGGATTTAGAATTAGAAAGGACCTGAAAGATTTAGTCATATCCTTCATCTTAAAAGACGAGGAAAATGAGGTCCCAAGATGTCAAATGACTTATAGACTCGAGCAAGAGTGGCAGAGCTAGAAGAGACATAGAACACAGAATGTCAGAGCCAAAAAGAGGCTTAAAACAAAGATTATCCACCTGGCAGGGACTTCAAAACATAGATTCCCAGAATCTCAGAGCTAAGAGATCCCAGAGGTCAGTCACTAGTCTAATCCCTACCCGAATGAGAATCTCCACTACAATAACCCAACAAATGGTCATCCAGTCTTAGTTTGAAGATGCCCAAGTGAGGAAGAAGCCCCTACTTCTCAAGGCAGCCCATTCCACTCTTGATTAGTTGTTAGAAACCCTTTTCCCCCTGATAGGAAGCCTAAATTAGCCTCTTTGCAATTTTCCAGTCTTTGCTCCTTTCTGCCTTCCCCACCACCACCAACCCTCACCAAGCAAAACAAGTCTAAACCCTCTTTCTCAGGAAGTCTTTTAAATAAGGGAAGATAAACTATCATGTACACTATCCCCAAGTTCTCTCTTCTCCTGGCTAAATATTTCCAATCTTTTCCTCACCTACCCTGAGGATCGTCAATATACTATGGCTGCCCTCCTCTGGAGGGCCCCAACTTGTCAATGTCCCTCCTAAAATGTGACATCTAGATGGAACACAGTTATTTTCTACATCTAACCAGGCCAAGGGGCAGTAGGACTATACCCTTCCTCTTTCTGGACGTTTGGCCTCTCTCAGTGGAGCCTCATCATAGGCTAATTTACGGTAATAAAGCTGGTAAGAACATTTAAAAAGAGCCTTTAGACCAATCCCCTGATTCTACACATGAGAAATAAGTTGCAATAGCAGAAGGGCTAAGATTGGTACCCGGGTCCTCTGTCTCCAAATGTAATGCCACTACATATAAATATAAATGTATATAGTCATTTATTCTGCCCATTATATTGGTGTGCACTAGACCCAGTTGTGCTGGAAAAGGACCCATTGTCAATTCTTTTCCTTGGAAAGCCTTAGAAGAATGGAGGAGGGGAGAGGCCCTACCTGTTAGCCAGAAGTCAGGAAAAAGGTCCTAGGCAGGAGTAGCTTTCCCCGCCGCTGCGGTTGTCAGGAGCTAGAGAGTAATTGGGTAGTCCAAGGGCCGGGAGGGTGACAGTAGCCCCGGGCGGGGCTGTATATGAGCTCGGGGAGTGCCCTGACCATCCCGCCCCCTGACCGGACTGACAGCGGCTCGGACCAATGGCTGGCAACGGAAGGGGAGGACTGGACCAATGGGTGCCCGCCATGCGGAGACCCTTCTTCTAAGAGCAGCTTTTCCGAGAAACCGGTTCAGTCCAAGAGGCGGCAGTGGCCGTGACTGTGACCGTGGAGGTGGTTGCGGGGGCATCCCCCTCCTAACGAGGGCCCCCAGTTCCCTATCCAGGACTCCGGGGGCCCGAGCCGCGTGAGGACTGAGGGGCAGCAGCCCGTGGGCGGCTCCGGAGACTCGGACAAGCCGGGGCTGCGGGGGTCCCGGGCAGCCGGGACGGGCTTAGAGGGGCGGGATGCTACGGCCGAAAGTATTCGAGTCAGCTGGGCCCGAGCGGAGGCGGAGGCGGGAATTTCCCGGAGGTCAGAGCCCGGAGACCCTAAACTGACAGCCGGGAGGAAAACTAGAATTCGAGCGGGTCACGGAACCTCCCTCACCGGCGACCCTGACATTAGTCGGGCGACTGGAAATAAGCCGTCACCTGAGCCTTTCTGGGGGCTGCTTTATTTAAGTGTTCCCGGAAAGAGAGGCAGGGGGGAGGGGGAGTAGGAAAAGGGTATTTATTTTTATAAATTTAAAAATGTAAACGTTATTTACATATAATAAAAGATATCAATTAAAAGGGGTGTATGTGTTTTTTTTTTTAACCTGAGCAGCCCCGACTACCTGAGGACCTTGGAAAAGCCAGTTCCCCTCTCTGATCCTCAGTTTCCTCTTTTTGTAAAATGAGGAGGTAGGACTAAATGAGCTCTGAGTCCCAAAGAGTCCTTGGGGGAAAGCCCAGCTCACAGGGTAAAGAAGTGAGCCCAGATTCCAAAGCTACTCAAAATAATTAGGGGCAAGAGAAAATACAGGGAACCTTTTAGGGGGAGCTAGTAAACCCTCTTCCACCCCTGTTCCTGTGAGTCCTTAAAAGGTCTTATAATTCACCCTAATGCATCTCTCATGGGGGGAGCAGAGGAGGAGCCCATAGGATATGAAATCTGATTTTTAAATAATCTGGGCACACACTAATTGTGTGACCTCGGAAAAGTCATTTCAGCCTCCCTGAGACTCCCCTCTGTAAAAATGAGGGAGTTGGTGATCTCTGAGCCCCAAAGTCTTTCAGCCTCTCCAGATAAAAGCTACTTTTCAAAGCACTGAAGGTGGCGAATAAGTTCTCGGAAGCATAAATACACACTAAAAACTTCAATTTAAAATAAGCTGTATCATCTCCCTCCCCACTACCTGTGTGACCTCAGACAATTGTCTTCCCTTAGCATCTCTGGAATTCAGATTTGTCCCTTCTATAAAATGTACTCCTTGAGCTTCCAGATCCAAATCCATAGATAGATAGATAGATTGATAGATAGATAGATAGACGGATGGATAGATTATATACATTGTACATAATTATACATATAAACATATATTTCCACACACTCATATATGCATTTATACATACGTACATGTGTATATGTGTATATATGTGTGTATACATATATACATGCATGCATGCATACATATGTGTGTATACAGTGACCCTCAAAGCACTGACTAGCTTATTGGGGCTGGGAGATACCCCAACCAATGATACCTCAGGAATTCATTAAGTAGAGATTCCGTGTCAGGCTTGACCAAGGAAATTTAGACTGTTTACTCCCCTCTTTAACTGAAGAGTCTGACAGCTAAAAGAGGCAGCCAGAAATAAACCTCCCTAACCTGGATTATGACCTATGCAAAGTGGTCTCACCACCTTATCCCTTAACCAAGCTCAGCTAAGGACTCTTAAACATTGGCTTTGAACTTGAAGTGGACTGGATGACCTCATAGAGCTTCTCCACTTCAGGCTCTTGGGACACTCATTAAAGGAAAGTATTTCTGAGATCTAATGTGATTGATACCAGTTTACAGTAAATTGTCAATTGGATTGATTTCCTGCCACTCCCAACTCCAAAAAAGGAATCACTAGTTTAAAATACGTTGCTTTCTGTGTCCAGGGATAATGTATCTAACAGCAGCAGGATGTGGTGATAAGAGGATTGGCCTTGGAGTCAGGTGACCTCAATAGGACTGTCACATATTGGTTCTGTGACTTTCTGCACATAATTTGAATCTAAGCTTCAGTTTTCTCATCTGTAAAATGAGGGGATTAATACTAGTCTAGTATTGCTCGCAACGTTGTTGAAAGGAGGAAGCGCTAAGGAAAGCTTCACCAAATGTAAAGCATATGTAAGTGTGAGCTGTCATTTTTTCTACTCCAGTCCCCCATGCCCCCTCCAATTCCTTTGAGCTGCTTTGGAATCTGGACTCACTTCTTAATTCTGTAAGCAGGCCTTTTACCCAAGGACTCTGAGACTCAGAGCTCATTTAGCCCTCCCTCCTCATTTTACAAAGGAGGCTCGGAGAGAGGAACTGACTTTTCTGAAGCATCCCAGGGAGTGGGGGCTACACAGCTTTCTTAAAGGATTGTTGTGAAGAAGGTGCTTTGAAAAGATTAAAGGGCCATAGAAATGGGTGTTGTAGTAGTAGTAGTAGCAGTAGTAGTAGTAGTAGTAGTAGTAGCAGTAGCAGTGGCAGTGGTAGTAGTAGTAGTAGTAGTAGTAGTAGTAGTAGTAGTAGTAGTAGTAGTAGTAGTAGTAGAAAACAAGTGCTCCAGACCTTATTGAGTGACTCAACAGCTGTGTAACCTTTGGCAAATCATGTAACTGTTCCAGGCCTCAGTTTTCTTATTTGTAAAAAGGGGAGGCGAACACTTGCCCCCATTACCCAACACCTCATAGGTTGGTTGTAAGAAGCAAATTGAGCTTCTCTATGGAAAGAATTTTGTATTTCCCTTTACAAGATACCTTGCCCCTCCCAAAGGGGATCATTTGAATAAGTCTTTATAGGGAAGTGTCAGTAAAAATATTCCCAACTAAAGAGATCAGAGTCACCGCCAAATAGACAATAGCAAACTAAGATGAGTATTTCTAAAAGGGTATTACAGTTAGACTTGGCCATAATTTAATCTAGAAATCTTTTATTGTGCTATAAGAGAAAGGGTGCTGGATTTAGAGGCAAAGGAGACAGACCAGTGTGCGTGTGTGTATGTGTGTGTGCACGCGTGTGTGTGTGTGTGTATGTGTATGTGTGTAGGTATATGTGTGTGTCTGTGTGTTTGTGTGTGTATGTGTGTATATGTCTGTGTGTTTGTATGTGTGTATGTGTGTGTGTCTGTATGTTAGTATGTGTGTATGTGTATATCCGTGCGTTTGTATGTGTGTGTTTGTGTATATGTGTGTGTATGTGTGTATATGTTTGTATTATATATGTGTGTCTATGTGTTTGTGTGTGTGCATGTGTGTATGTGTATGTGTGTAGGTATAGGTGTGTGTATGTCTGTATGTTTGTGTGTGTATGTGTGTGTATGTCTGTGTGTTTGTATGTGTGTATGTGTATGTGTGTATGCATGTGTGTATGTGTGTGTTGCATGTGTGTGTATATGTGAGTGTGTGTGAAATCCCCCTTCTACACCTACTAGGGATGTTTGAGCAAGTCACTGAATTTCTCTGAATCTTCATTTCCTTATCTATAAAAGCAAGAAGAAGATGAATTGCGCCTGCTTCACAGGGCTGTCGTACGGATCGGGTGAGATAATAACCCTAGAATATAAAGTACAACTATTCATAGAAATTACTAATATGCTATTTTATGCCTTGCTTGGTTCACAAGATTATTGTGGATCAGAGGAGGGAAGTGGGGGAGGGGAAGAAGGGGAAGAGAAGAAGACAAAGGGAAAGGAAGGGAAGAGAAGGGGAGAAGAGGAAAGGAAAGGAAGAGCTGGTGGAGGGGAGGGGAAGGGAAGGGAAGGAGAAGAAAGGAAAGGAAGGAAAGAGGAAGGGAAAGGAGGAAAGTGAAGGAAGAGTTAGTGGAGGGAAGTGGGGAGGGAAAGGAAGAGAAGGAAAGGGAAAGGAAAGAAAAGGGAGAGGGGGAGGAGGGTTGATGCTGAATGACAAATCAGTCAATCCGTAGCATTGCTTGAAAGAATAAGAGAGGAAATAGTCTCTTCTGACTATGCTTATACGGGCTACATTGTGGTTATTGCTGGTGACGGGGTTGGGAGGGAGGAGAACTGGACAAAAGACCAGCAATGTGTATTTCTATTGCCCCGATAGATAGATCTACACCTACAGAGAGGTGGGCTTACTATAAAAGAGTTCGTTGGTCACCTTAGAATAGTTCTTCAAGATTTTTTCCACTCCATAGATCACTACAACAAGTTCAAAGCCCCATGAGCTATTTCAATTAATGGCCATTTTTGCTTGTCATCTTTGAACACACACACACACACACAAGAACCTCATGAAAATTAGTGGTAAGAACAGAGCCGCTTTTAATTATTCCCCAAACGAATGCCATATACCCTTTTAACAATTAGTCATTATGCCAGAACCTGGGGGATCCTAAAAGACAAATGTCAAGTAGGTGATGTTTGTCTTAAAGCCCCTTTCTCCCCTTTTGGCACCTACCCAGGACCTGGTTTTCTAGCCGAGCACTAAACTGGCCCTCTGCGACCAAGGGCGTACCCCTGCCGCGTATTTCACCAACACCACCCAATGCCGCCGCTGAAACTTATCTGCTCTCTATTTCACTTCCTCAGATTCTTCACTCAAAGTCAGTATCCAGGATTGACGACCTCAAATCGGCAGCTCTGTGCCGATGCACAACTGGAAAAAGACTTAAATGGAAGCCTTCCTCCATACCTGTCCACCAAGACTCTCCTTTCCTTCTTCTGCTCTAGGACACATTTTTAAATTACGTCTTTCTGGGGACATTTTTCACATTATATTTCCACCCAAACGCTTCCCTCTTTTAAATTGCCCTATTACTGTCTGGACCACCACAATTATTCCAGCCCCAGGCATACAAACTGGTTGTCATCCTTTATTCTTCATCCTCTCTCACCTCCCATTTCCAAACTGTTGCCAGGGTCTGTCAATTTAGTCGCTCTTGCGTAAGCTCCCTTCTCTCTTCAGATACTGCTGCCAACCTGCTGTTGGTCCCAACCACCTCATGCCCAGACTGTTTCAATTGCCTCTTGGTTGGTCTGCCTGTCATAAGTTTCTCCTCTCTACGATTCAACCTCCACTCAGCTGTCAGAGTGATCTCCCTAAAGTGCAGGTCTGACTATGTTATACCTCAATAAATTCAGTGCTAGTGGTAGCAGTAGTAGTAGTAGTAATAGTAGCAGTAGTAGTAAAACTCAACAAATTCCAGTGACTCCCTATCACCTATAGGATCAAATATAGCATCCTCTGTTGGGTTATCCAAGACATTAATAAATTTCTCCCCTCCTCCCAATCTTATACCTTATAGACCCTACACGCATGCTCTCCAAAATGTACTCCTGTATTTGGTGACCCTGACCTCACTCTTTCTTAACAGGTCACTCCATCTTCCAACTGGGCTGTCCCTCATTTGTAAAATGTTCTCCCTCTTCATCTTCACCCCTGGCTTCTCTGGCTTACTCTAAGTTCAGACTGCAATCTCACCTTCTACAAATGTAACCTGGGTTTCTCTTGGCATGCCCAGTTCTAACATTAAGATGTCCTTGAGAGGTCTTTTGAGCATGCCCAGCTTGCTTAACGTGAAGCCTGCTATGGCCCCTAGCGCATGGGTGGGAGTGGCCTCCTTTGATCGGCTGCCTGTGTTTTTAAAACTGGCAAGATTGAGCCGTTCAATCTCTTCTCTGTGCAGTCTTTTCCACAACTCTTACCTGATGTGTCCAAAGGATGAAGACCCCAGGTCACTCAAAGGAAGGATGCCATGAATGGAACTGGTGAGAGAATGGCAATGCTCCTCTTTTGCTCCTGCTCCTAGACAGGTTGGGGGTGTTTATTTCTTTTCTGTTGTTTGTTTTCAGTTTGAGGTGTTGGAGGTGATTCCCGCAGACCAGGAGTTTGAGCCATGGTGACCTCAAAACCAGGATTCCAGGAAAGATGCTGCATCCAGCCAATCTGGCATGGAAGCCCAGAGAAACTAGGGTGCCTGGTTGATTGACAGCTGCTATACTTATTATTTAGTTCTAACTTCCCTGACTGGAGCCGCTACCATATGAGTCTGGTTGGTGAGAGTTTATGGGAGTTGAGCAAGCCAGTCTCCAACAGCTTTTGACAACAGTACGCTGTGTTTCTGTTGGAAGTGGAATTTGTGAATAGTTGCACAGCTCAACAGTATTTCTTAATTCTGTCTGCGTAACAGCCCATCATGTCAAAGAAGACCAAGAGGATGCTAAAGGAAGAAAACAGATTTTTTAATGAGGATTGAGAATTGCAATATTATCTTACTTCTGCTAACGATAATTCTATAGCTAAATACTAATAATAGCTAACATTTATATAGCCCACTAAGGTTTGTGAAGCACTTCACATATATTGTCTCGTCTGATCCTCACAAAGTGCCCTGCTCACAAACTGTTATCAAGTACTTAAAGAATAGGTAAAGTTTATTTTAATTATCACATTTGTTGTGTGAAAGTGGGTGGCACCCTAAATCACATGTAAGTCTTACAATATTTTTTATGCCATTAGAGAGACAGGATGATGGGCTGGAAAATAAGCATTGGCTCTGGAGTCAAGAGATCCAGGTTCAAATCCAACTTCTAACTATATACATGACCTCAACATATCACTTAAAAACCTCAGGCCTCAGTTTTCCCATACATAAAATGAAGTTATCCACTGAGGGCCCCTCCAGCTCTGGAACAGTAATCCTATGAATTTGCTCATGCAACCTTCCTCATAAAGTGAAAAGATAAACTTGATTCCAGGTGATGTTGACTTCTCATAAATTTCAAATTAGTGTCATCGAAATTGATCAAGTTTTATGATAGCGTCAAAAAAATCAAACTATAAAACATTTTACCAATCCTCATAATTATAAATATTATAACAACAGTTCTGTTGTAACAATGAACACTAGCAACCTGAAGAAATTTAGCTCTCAGCGTATTTGTTATTATTCAGTCACTTCACAGTTATGTCTGGCTCTTCATGACCCCATTTGGGGTTTTCTTGGCAGAGACACCGGAGTGGCTTGCCATTTCCTTCTCCAGCTCATTTTACAGATGAGGAAACTGAGGCAATAATATTTAAGTGACTTGCCCAGGGTCACCCAGCTTGAAAGTTTCTTTGGCCAGATTTCAATTTAGGGAGATGAGTCTTCTCTGGCTCCACCCTAGCCTGGGCTCTGTGCACTATGACACCACCTAGCTGCCCCATAGTAATATCCCATTACTTTCACATACCTGGTTAGTCACCCATTGCACCACCCACCCACCCGCCTCATGTATATAGGCATGTCAAAACTTCAAAAGGGTCAGGATTTCTTTTTTTTTTTAGCTGACATAACACTTTTATTTTTCCCAATATATTAATATATATTTTATTTTTTGCAATTCCATGTTGAAACAATTTTAACATTTTAAAAAATGTTTTGAGTTCCACATTCTTTTCTTCCCTCCCTCCTTCTTCTCCCCTCTCCCCCAAGACAGGAAGCAATCTAATATACTTTATACATATGCAATCATGTAAAACATTTCTGTATTAGTCATTTGTGCAAGAAGACTTTAATTTTTTAAAAATGAATGAAAGAAAGTGAAAAATAGCCTGCTTCAGTCTGTATTTAGCCAGTATTGGTTCTTTCTCTGGAGGACTGTCTTGGAACATTGTATTGCTGAGAATACCTAAGTCATTCACAATTCTTTATCATACAATAATGCTGTTACTGTGTACAACATTCTTCTGGTTCTGCTCACTTCACTTTGCTTCAGTTTGTGTAAGTCTTCCCAGGTTTTTCTGAAATCATCCTGCTTGTCATTTCTTATAGCTCAATAATATTCCACTACAATCATGTACCACAGTCTATTTAGCCATTCCCCAGAGTCATGATTTCTTAAGTGTGGACACTCCCTCCACTTAAAAAAAATACTTTATGAGTTTTCACGGCCAAAAATAAGCTATCACCTAGTAGTCAAACTTCCTAGTAGCATTGCCTGGTAACATTGCCTCATAGAAATGAAGACCTCAAACTTGGCAAGGAGGCTGGTGGTGGGACAGGAGACCCATGGAGTCACTGGTGCCCAGCCCTCTGCCAGGATAGTACTTGAAGCCACTCTGTATCAGTAGAACTTTTCAGAGCTTAGATTCCATTGATGTTGCCTTCAAGAATCCAGGAATTTCTCCACACCATTATGAGGCATTGAAGAAGGACTTAAGTGCCTACTACTAGCCTGGCATAGAGGCAGCCTAATTCCAAAGTCTTTGACCCATCAACTTATGATTGCTTTTGATACCTATTATGTGTTATGCCTCCTTTTCTCCTTTATCTATCCAAATCCTAATTCCTCAAGGTCTAGATCAAGTTGTTCAAAGTTATAAGGAGGCTACCTTCTTGCATGAATGACTATTTGGTATGTAATCTTGTTTCCAGAAGTTTACTTATCCTGTCCATCCCACTCCTTCCCCAATGACACTGCTGAGGTTATCATCACTATCACATTTCTAACAGAGGTCACAGAATAGCAGAATCTCAAAGACCTTAGAAGGGATCTGGGCTCAGAGTCAGGGAGATGTGTTCAAATCCTGGCCCAGGCAATGACTAGCTGTTGTTGTTCATCTTTTGTTCTTGAAGAGGACCAGTGACATCAGGAGAGTGATGCCTTGACTTTCTAGTGAATTGGATTTAAGTGAGGCTAAGCTGGGAAAAGTCATCAGCCTCTCTTTATCTTCCAGAGTCATCAGAGTCCAGTGGTAATACAAGTCAGGAGGAATGATGATGGCCCAGGATGCATATGTTACCCTTGGCAAGTCACTTAATCTCTCAACATCAATTTCCTTATCAGTAAAATGGAGATCCCTGAGGTCCTATCCAACTCTGAATTTAGGATTCTATGACCTCAGTAACTGAAGAATACTTCACCAGATATACAGTCTAGAGGCCATCCAGCCTTTCCTTGAGGAACTATAGTAAATGACAATCAAAATTTTAATAGACTTTCTTTCAACAAGCAGATATGATTAGTGGTAATTAATTGTTTTCTCCAAAGAAGTTGGTAGAAGAATTGCTTTTAATGAGAATTTTCTTAGAACTCTCTCCTGAACTAGAAGTCAGAAACACCCTAATGTTGGCAGTAGGTGTCACTCTATACATTATGAGAATTTTTCTCAATGGACTGCCTAATATAATTAAAATAAGTTCTGAAATGTTGTCCACTAAGTCTTTACTGCCTGTTTATGAGTCAATTGGGACACAATTTACCCCAATCCTAACTTATCTAAAACTGCAACTTTGGTGATTCCCCCTTTACCCGCTAGCCTCAGCACTTCCTTTTCTTGATTTAATGCTTGGTGAATGTATCCTATAATGTCATGCTATGGTTTCACTCATTTTCCAACTTCCTAAGGGACCCAAATTGCTCATTTTCAGTCTTTCTCTCCACTAGTTCCTTTCTTTCTGCTTTCAAAAGTAAATGTAGAACATCTCCTAACTTGGGGTGGGGGGCCCAACTCACACCTCTTCATCCTGTACTTCTTCTAGCTATTGTACTGTTCCTTTCCTTTCTGGCAGTGTCAGACTTCTCGAAACTATAATCTCTACCTACCATTTCCTTTTCCTCACTATTCATTCCTTCTACCAATCTTGCTTCTGTTCTCACCATTCTATTAAAATGGCTCCAAAGAAACTGCCATTGGTGACTTCTTTATTGCCAAATTCAGTGCCCTATTCTGTGTCCCTATCCATGCTGATTTCTGTACATCTTTTTATATCATTGACCTATGCCAGGGCTTGTCCATAATGCGGCCAGCAGGCAGCATGCAGCCCACAGTGCGATTTATGTGGCCTGCCTACAAGCATAGAAATTTACATAAATGCTTTAGTAAATGAAGCTGAGCTCTCCCTAAAATGGCAAATCAAAATATATTGTCTATTGTTTCAATAGAAACCTAAGGTTGGACAGGCCTGACCTAAGCCATTAAACTCTTTTCTCTTTTGGTATCCATGAAAGTACAGTATCTTAGTTCATCTGCAACTTCAAATATTTTTTGTCTTCTCTAGCTCATCCTCCAGTAATAATAATAATAATATTTATTTATTTAACTTATACAGCTCCTATGTGCCAGAAACTGTGTTAAGTGCTTTACAAATACTATTTCACTTGATCCTTACAACAACCCTGGGAGGGTACTAACTAAGAGGAATTAGGATCAACCTTCTCTCCTTTCTTCTCTTTCTCCAAACAGTCTTTCCTTAAAATAGTTCATTAATTCTTGCAGTTTTAATAATCACTTATATGCTAATGATGCTAGAAATCAACATTTCTGATAACACCTCCAGTCCTAGTCTCCAGGTGCCTCCTAAACATCTCTAACTATTCTGCTTCAACTCCAAACACAAATATTCAAAACCAAGCTCATGATGTGCCCCCCCAAACTCATGTTCCTTCTCTAAGCCTCTTCTTTGTCTGCCAGTAGTACTATCATTCTCCCAACATTCATGTTTATAGGATCATAAGATCACAATTTTTGACTTGGAAGAGACCTTTGAAGCACATTTCAACAACTATAAAATGGGGGTTTGAGCTTCAATCCCTTCATTTTATAAATGAGGAAACTTTAGTAACATAATTCAATTTAATAATTTAAATCAATAATATTAATAAATTGGTATAAAATAAACATTTTATTTAATAATAAAATTTAATAACCACATTACTACATAATTGGCCAAGTTGACATAACTAATTGGCAGAGTGGGGATCCAAACTCAGGTCCTTTAATGCCAAATCCAGGCCTCTTTCTGCTTTCGTGATGGCAGCAACCACATCTTGTTTATTTCATATTCAAATCTTATTCATTTCCATGCCTGGTATAGAGGATACATATAGTAGACATCTAATAAATGATTGTATGGTTTTAACTTAATAGCTTTTAAGGAAGTGAGCATACCAACCATGCTTACTTCTTTTTTAAAAAATATATTTTTCCCAAATTTCATGTTAAAACCATTTTTAACATTTTTTAATGTTTTGCATTCCAAATTCTGTCCCTTCCTCCCTTCCCTTCCTGTCTCTTAGATGGTAAGCAGTCAGATATAGGTTATACAGGGGCAATCGTATCAAAACATTGCCATACTAGTCATTTTATATAAGAAAACTCAAATAAAAGAAAAAGAATGAAAAAAGAAAGTAAAAAATAGCATGCTTCAATCTACATTAAAACAATATCAGTCCTTTGGGATCATCTTGGATCATTGTATTTCTGAGAAGAGCTAAGTCATTCACAGTTCTTTATCAAACAATATTGCTGTTACCGTGTACAACGTTCTCCTGGTTCTTCTCACTTCACTTTGCATCAGTTCGTCTAAACAGGCTTAACTGCAGTTCCCCAGATGACTTTTCCACCTCCACCTTAAACCCTCTGGTACTGGCAATACTTCCTTGCTTGGAGCCTCCTCCTCCAATTAATGAGTTCCTCCTCAGAACCTCCATTTGAGGAAATACCCATACTACCATGCTCACTCTTAACCAAGCTCAGCCTGGGATTCTCCAGATTATCTTCATCCCAAACCTGCTTTCCAGCTGCCTGTTGCTTGTCTTTCTCCAATAGAATAAAAACTCCTTGAGGGCAGGGAGTATTATCTCTCTTACTTGTAGTTGAATTTTCAGCACTTAGCACAGTCACTGGCACTTGATAAGTGCTTAACAAATGTTTTACATGGTGGGGGGCGGAGCCAAGATGGCAGCTGGAAAGCAGGAACTTGCTTAAGCTCCCCCCACCCCAGGTCCCTCCAAACACCTATAAAAAATGACTGAACAAATTCTAGAGCTGCAGAACCCACGAAATAACAAAGGGAAGCAGGGCTGCAGCCCAGGACAGCCTGGATGGTCGCTGGAAAGTGTCTATCGCACGGAGCTGGGAGCAGAGCAGAGCAGACCCCAGCGTGGGCCACACCAGGACCAATCACACTGGGAGACAGGAGGGAAAGGTGCAGTACCCTGAATCACTGAGCTGTGGCAGTTACCAGACTTCTCAACCCACAAACACCAAAGACAACAGAGAAGGTTAGTGGGAAAAGTTTCTGAGACACAGTGAAAGGAGTGCACAGTGGGCCACTGCCCAGGGGGCTGCAGAGGTGGTGCAGCTCTGAGGCTGCTCCCAGAGCTACAGCTGCAGTTGCCTCTGGCCCTGGGCCCACCTGGTGGGAGGAATTAAGTGGCAGGTTAGAGCTGGAGTGCAAAGGCTGCTTTGCCCTATCTGGATCTGGGCCACAATCCTGGTTGGTGGTTCTTGGGGGAGAAGGAGAGCTGGTGTGGCAGAGCTTGCTGTGTAGAAGTAGCTCTGAAAACAACAGAACAGCCCCTCAAGCTTGGAACAAAGTACTCTATACTCTACAAGCAGTCATACCCTAACGAAAAACTCAAGGGTCAAGTAGTTGGCTGGGAACATGAGCAGGCAACGAAAACAGTATCAGATTCAGACTCAGATTTTGGAATCTTTTTTTTGGTGACAAAGAAGACCAAAACATGCAGCCAGAAGAAGTCAACAAAGTCAAAAAGCCTACAACAAAAGCCTCCAAGAAAAATATGAATTGGTCTCAGGCCATGGAAGAGCTCAAAAAGGATTTGGAAAAGCAAGTATGAGAAGTAGAGGAAAAATTGGGAAGAGAAATGAGATTGATGCAAGAAAATCATGAAAAACAAGTCAATGACTTGCTAAAGGAGACCCAAAAAAATACTGAAGAAAATAACACCTTAAAAAATAGACTAACTCAAATGGCAAAAGAGCTCCAAAAAGCCAATGAGGAGAAGAATGCCTTGAAAGGCAGAATTAGCCAGATGGAAAAGGAACTCCAAAAGACCACTGAAGAAAATACTACCTTAAAAATTAGATTGGAGCAAGTGGAAGCTAGACACTTTATGAGCAATCAAGACATTATAAAACAGAACCAAAGGAATGAAAAAATGGAAGACAATGTGAAATATCTCATTGGAAAAACCACTGACCTAGAAAATAGATCCAGGAGAGATCATTTAAAAATTATTGGACTACCTGAAAGCCATGACCAAAAAAATAGCCTAGATACCATCTTTCAAGACATTATCAAGGAGAACTACCCTGATATTCTAGAGCCAGAGGGTAAAATAGAAATTGAAAGGAATCCATCAGATTCACCTCCTCAAAAAGATCTCAGAAAGAGAAATCCTAGGATATTGTTGCCAAATTCCAGAGCTCTTAGATCAAGGAGAAAATTCTGCAAGCAGCCAGAAAGAAAATTTGAGTATTGTGGAAATACAATCAGGATAACACAAGATCTAGCAACTTCTACATTAAGGGATCGAAGGGCTTGGAATATGATATTCTGGAGGTCAATGGAGCTAGGACTAAAACCAAGAATCACCTACCCAGCAAAACTGAGTATCATTGTCCAAGGCAAAATCTGCATTTTTAATAAAATAGAGGAGTTTCAAGCTTTCTCAGTGAAAGGACCAGAGTTGAATAGAAAATTTGATTTTCCAACACAAGAATCAAGAGAAGAATGAAAAGGTAAACAAGAAGGAAAAATCATAAGGGACTTACTAAAGTGGGACTGTTTTGTTTACATTCCTACATAGAAAGATGATGTGTATAATTCATGAGACCTCAGTATTAGGGGAGCTGAAGGGAATATATATATATATATATATATATATATATATATATATATATATATATATATATATATATATATATGTATATATATACACACACACACACACACACACACACACACACACACACACAGAGGGCACAGGGTGAGTTGAATATGAAGGGATGATATCTAAAAAAATCAAATTAAGGAATGAGAGAGGAATATATTGAGAGAGGGAGAAAGGGAGAGATAGAATGGGAGAGAAGCAGTTCTGTAGGAAGGGAAGAGGGGGCAGCTGAGGGGGAATGAGTGAATCTTGCTCTCATCGGATTTGACTTGAGGAGGGAATAACATACACACTCAATTGAGTATCTTACCCCACAGGAAAGAAGGAGTAAGGGGATTAAAAAGGGGGGATGATAGAAGGGAGGGAAGATAGGAGGAGGAGGTAATCAAAAGCAAACACTTCCAAAAAGGGACATTGTCAAGGGAAAAAATTGAATAAAGGGGGACAGGATAGGAGGGAGCAAAATATAGTTAGTCTTTCACAACATGAGTGTTGTGGAAGGGTTTTACATAATGATACACATGTGGTCTATGTTGAATTGCTTGCCTTCTTAGGGAGGGTGGGTGGGGAGGGAAGAGGGGAGAATATTTGGAACTCAAAGTTTTAAAAGCAGATGTTCAAAAAAAATTTTGTTTTTGCATGCAACCGGGAAATAAGATATACAGGCTATGGGGCATAGAAATCTATCTTGCCCTTCAAGAAAGTAAGGGAAAAGGAGATGGGGGGAGTGGGGTGACTGAAGGGAGGGCTGACTGGGAAATGGGGCAATCAGAATATATACCATTGGGGGGTGGGGGGAGGGTAGAAATGGGGAGAAAATTTATAATTCAAAATCTTGTGGAAATCAATGCTGAAAACTAAAAATATTAAATAAATAATAAAAAATCAATAAATGTTTTACATAATCTAATCTAATCATAATCATTGTTAATACTAGCATGAAAGGTGAGATGTCAAAGTAATGGTTTATTGTGGTTTAATATTAGGAAAACAATTAACATAATCCCATTTATAACAAAAATACCCCAAACCACATAATTATATCAATAGATATAGAGAAAGTCTTTGACAAAATATAACACTCAGTGGATACAGTGGATAGAATTCTGGGCCTAGAGTCATCTGCCTTAGATCAAATCTGGCCTCAGATACTTCCTAGCTATGTGACCCTGGGCAAGTCACTTAACCCTGTTTGCCTCAGTTCCTCATCTATAAAATGAGATGGAGAAGTAAATGGTAAACCAATCCAGTGTCCCTGCCAAGAAAACCCCAAATGGGGTCATGAAGAGTCAGACATGACTCTGAACAACAGCAGTAACATTCATTTTGCTTTTAAAAATGCCCAGAATAGGCAAAGAAAGCAAATTTTTGATATCATGAAAAGTATATATCTAAAAAATGAAAGTTAGAATTATTTGCAATGGTTAGTCTAGAAATGTATGGTGCTTTCCTGCTCTAAGTCCTAGGACTCTGACAATGACTGGAAATGTTCATAGGTTGGATTTGCACCTGCCACGTGTTATAAAAGAGATGACTTCATTTGGTGATAAGCTAGACTATCTGACATTGAAGGTTCCTTCGTAGTCAATTATACTATAATTTCCTGATTGTACCTGTAACCTAAGTTCCAAAGGCTTTGCACTACCACTACCGGCCTTCAAATATTTGTAGCATATAGAGTTAATAAAATTATGATAATTTTTCATTTTCCTTTTATTCAAATGAATTATGTAATTCCTCCTGAAATATGTGGCTAACTGAAGACTGTTTCCTGTTAATGTTGACCTCATCTAGCTAAAATCTGCCTCACAGGATGATAATATTAGAGGAAGATTTTTGACATTTCTGAGATAAGAAACCAAAGAAAAGAAAGACGGGAAGAAAGGAAGAAGCATCTTTAAAACCTCTTAAAAGATTTCATTTGTGGAATAATTTCCCTGTTGGCAAATCTTTGGTTATCTTAGTGACCTATAAATCTCTGCCCCTCAATTAATTCATTGTCACTTCTTTAAAATGTAGCCTTGAAGTTTTTTTAGCATAGGACTTTGCAAACTCAATATTTAAATCCATAATTTAGCCTTTTTACCAATTAGTTCTTAGTTTGTTCAACCTTAATTGAAGGAAGCATGAGATAATGAATCTCTTTGACTAGGCCTGTGTGACCCTTACAACCCAAGAAGCCATAAAGATTATTATGGGTTCAAAAAAAATATTTCTCGGTCTCTCTGACATAATTTTCTCTATAAAGACTTTGTCAGAAACTCCAATATTTGTTCAGGGTTCTTTTTTACCTCCTGAACCTGTACTTAAGCATAATAAAACCTAAGCTTTTAACCTCTATCATTTCTGCACTGTGATAGGTTTATTTGGCAGCAGTGACCTACCACATGAACTCAGCAGGAGATATTTCTCCCCTAACAATGCAAAGCTTCTTTTCAAATTTATACTGCCTTACAGGCTTGTAATTTGCAAAATACACTTCTATGTTCATTTCTACATAGGCATTTCTATTCTTCTCAAAGTGATGAAGACTTTTTATGAAAGACTATATCCACATGGTTCAAGTAATTAAAATTTCTCCTTTAGGAAATTAGTATCCTTCATATAATAAAATATTAAGAGTAATGGAGGGCCTGGCATGGTGGTGCATACTTGGTAATCCCTGCTACTGGGGAGCCTGAGGCTAGTGAATAGCTTGAGTTCTGGAGATCTGGGCCACAGAAGAGCTAAAATATTGAATGCATACATTAAGTGCAATACTGATACGGCGAGTTGCCCAGAGACAGTGTGAAGGATGGTTTACAATGTACATGAAACCTAGAGAAAATAATGAGCATTAAAACAAGAAGAGTGTGGTTCTGTTAGAATTATGTCAGGAATGCCAAAGCCTTGAACAAGCTAAGGGTAATTATTACTGCTAAGGGGAACCCAAGGAGCAAGTATTACAGAATCCCAAATGGAAAGGGAACAGAGCCTTTCACTAGCTATCTTTGAACCGAGAGGAGAGTTCTGAAATGGATTCCTGTTTAGGTACATGATGAACTAGAAGGCCTAAGGAAGTCCCTGCCCACCCTATGATTCCGTGATTCTATAACCTCAAAGGTCAACTAGTCTATCAACGGTCAGCAACTAACTATAGCTTTTTTGCACGGCTCACAAGCAACGGATCATATTTATATTTTTAGATAAAGTTTTATTGTATTTAAAAATGTGAAAACCATTCTTAGCTCTGGGACCATTCAAATAGGCAGCAAGTGCCCTCCAGCCTTACTTTGCAGAGGTTAAAGGGAACAAGAATCTTCTCCATAGCCCTGAAAAGGACGCATCTGACCTCCTCTTGAAGACAAAATCTGCTACCTCAAAGGCATCCAGTTCTGCCTTTAGTTAACTACTTGTTGGGACACCATCTCCAGTCATCCTGAGCTATATCTTGCCACTGGACTCAGATGGCTCCAGAGGAGAAAGTGAGGCTGGTGACTTTGCACAGCCCTGCCTCACTTAAATCCAATTCACTTGCAAGTCATGACATCATCTTCCTGGTGTCACGGCCCTCTTTGAGAATGAAGGCCAAACAACTACTAATTGTTGGAAATATTTTTCCTTATGCTGAGCCTAAACTGCTTCTCTGTAGCATACCTTGGATTTCAACCCAAATATTCTGACTCCTCCATATATCAGTCAGCCAATAAGCTTTTATTAGGCATCTCATTAGCATTTGATCAAGTTCAGTCATATCTGACTCTTCTTGGCATCATTTGGGGTTTTCTTGGCAAAGATACTGGAGTGGTTTGCCATTTCCTTCTCCAGCTCATTTTACAGGTGAGCAACTGAGGCAAACAGGGTTAAGACTTGCCCAGGATCACACAGCACTATCTGGTGTCACATCTGAACCCAGGTCTTTCTGTAGGGTGGCACAGTGGATAGAATTAACCAAACAGGCAGAATGGTGCTTTGTAAATCAAATTTCACAGATCAAACAGCAAATTTGATGTGTGATATGTTCAATTTGCTGGAATGAAGGCTTAAAACTTTGATCAGCTGGAAAGGGGAAGGTATATCATTTACACTACCCCAGATACCGCTCCCCTGAAATTTAAATCTAATCCCAGAGGCAGCTAGGTGACACATTGGATAGAGTGCTAGCTCTGTATTCAGGAAGACATGAGTTCAAATTCACGCTCAGACACTGAACTAGCTGAGTCATCCTGGACAAGTCATTTAACATATCTGCCTTAGCATTGTCAACTGTAAAATGGGGATATTAATAGCACCTTTCTTGCAGGATTGTGATGAGGATCAAAGGAGATGGTATTTGTGAAGTGCTTAACATAGTGTCTGGAACTTAATAAATGCTCGTTTCCTTCCTTTCTTTGTATTTTGTGTACATCAAATCTTTCTCAGTAATACAAAAACAGTGTAAGTGAAATGGTAAGAATGGAGACAGACATGGAATAATTAAAGCAGGGAAAGAAAATGGTTGAATCCATGATGGTCACAGCACCCCAAGAATCTCTAACAAACATATTGAATCAATTAGGTGGAAAAATGGAGAGAGCACAGGACTCAGAGTCAGAAAGATGTGAGTTCAGATTATGCCCTGGGCAAATCATCTAACCTCTCTATATCTCAGTTTCCTCATCTGTAAAATGGGGATAATACCTGCATCTCCTTCACAAGGTTGTTGTGAGGATCAAGTATAAAACATCTCACAAATGTTAAAATGATCTGGATGATGGTGCAGCACTTACAAGGCACAGGGGGTGCAAAAACAACAGTCCCTGCCTTCCTGATCACGAGTGTTCCCCAAGCCTCCGGCTGAGTGAGAGGAGTCTGAACATTCTTTGCTGGTGGGAGATGGAGAAGGCTCCCAGTCTGAGGCTTCGGGAGCTCTCCGACGTTCTTCCGTAGGCGGTGAGGCGTATGAGGAAGAGGAAGATGAAACAATTCTCCAACCAAGGTGTGTGTACTCTACCAGAGGTACAGTCTAGTCTGGGACTGGAGAGACTTTTATTTTTAAGAAAGCTATAGGTGAAACTGCTTTTAAAATGAGAACTGTTTGAAGCATTTATAGCTTTATCAACATCAATAGCGCCCCTTGTCTGATGGTGTCTCCTCCTATCCTTCTCTATCCACTGTACAAACACATTGCAGCATTTGGTTAACAAGCATGAATTCAATGCCACCCCTTATGTGCGAGGCACCAGATACTTAAAAAAGATCCTTTTTCTCAAGGACCTTCCATTCTGCCATGGGGAGTGACATTTACACAGGGAGGTGAATATAATTAAATATTGCATTATATTATATTACATTACGTTATGTTATACTATACCATACTACACTACCCTACACTACCCTACACTGTTACATTACATTACGCTACGTTAAGTTACGTCATGCTATGTCATGTTATGGTGAGATAACACTATGTCACGCTACGCTATGTTACATTGCATTGCATTACATTACATTACATTACATTATATATTATATTATATTATATTATATTATATTATATTATATTATATTATATTATATTATATTATATTATATCATATTATATATTTCAGGGCTGTCCCAAATGCAGCCCACAGGCCACACGAAGCCTGCAGCGTGATTTATGTGGCCCGCCTACAAGCATAGAAATGTACATAAATGCTTTAGTAAATGAAGCTGAGCTACTGCAGAGCTCTCACTGAAATGGGAAATCAAAATATGTTGTCCATTGTTTCAATAAAAACCTAAGGTTGAACAGCCCTGATATATTACATTATGTTACGTTGCATCTTGTTGCGTTACATTGAGGTGTTACATTGTGTTACGTCGTGCTATATTGTGTTGTGTTGTGTCATGTTGTGTCATGTTATATCCTGCGGTACATGTTATGTCATTTTATGCTGCATTGCGTTATGCTATGTTATATTATGTTATATTATGTCATGCCATGCCATATTATTTTATGTTATATCTCCCTACTATAACTGTATGTTACATTGTATTATATTTTATCACTTCATATTGTATTATATTACATTATATCACATCATATATTATTCCTTGCTCTCAGGGAACTTACATTCTACTGGGAGGGATGTGACATTTATACAGAGAGGTAAATATAATATGATTGGAGTAAATATAATCAATTTCATATCGTCATATCATGTTGTTATGTCTCCCCACCCCAATCACATTCAATTACGTTGTATTATACCATATCATATTGCACGACATTATATCATATCATCTTATATTATTCCTTTCTCTCAGGGAGCTTCTGTCCTACTGGGAGGATGTGACATTTATGTAGAGAGGTAAATATAATTTGGAGAGGGAAAGAGCAACAACAACAGAGGGTAATGAGGTAATTAAGGGGATCAGCAAAAATGTCTCTTAGGAGCTGCACCTGTTCTGAGTCTTGAAGAAGGCTAAGGTTTCTAAGAAACAGAGGTGGGGAGACTGCACTCCAGGCAGGGGGCACAGCATGTGCAAAGGTACCAAGCTGGGAGATGGAATTCAGACTTAGAGGAAGGTCAAGTTCAGTAACTTTGGCTGGAGAGTGAAAGGGAGGAAAGTGAAATAAGGATAAGAAGATGGGACGAAAGCCAGCTGTGAAGGACCTTAAATGTCAAGCGGAGGAATTGGGATTTTGTCCTAGAGGCAATAAGGAATCAAGCATCTTCAGGAGATGGTGGCATGGCCGCACATATGTTTCAGGAACATGATGCTTGCAACTGTAAGACAGAGGAAGGTGAAACATATGGCCTCTGAGATCTGAAGTAAATCATGCTTCTCCTCCCTCTCAGAGCTTGGGGCCTGGCTAATGCTTGGACCTGGAATTGTTCAGGGCACAACAACACTGAATCACTGAATCCTGAAGCTAGAAGAGACTTTGGAGTGTCCCTAGTCCAACTCTCTTCTCTACTGACAAATCCCCTCGACCACATGACAAGCAGTCCTGTGACTCTGCTTGAATACATCCAGCTAACCAACTGCACGAGGTCTTTATATTTTAGAGAGCCCTAAGGCCTCATATTGAGTTGAAATCTGTCTGAGTGCATCTTCCTTCTATTCATCCTAGTTTTGCCCTCTGGAGCCATACAGATAAAGATAATATCTTTTGCCCTTGTCAGCTCTTCAATGTTTGAAAATAGCCATCAAGTTTCCCATATTTCCAAATCCAGGACTCTATTGATCTTATTCTGAGTCCCAAGGATTTTAAAGCAATTATTCATCTATCTTGGGCCCTCTTATCTTCATCCCATACACTGTCTTGCTTAATGATCTCATCAGTTTCCACAGGTTCAATTGTCATGATGCTCAAGTTCATTTGCACAGCCCTAACTAACCTCTCTGCTGACCTCCAGTCTCACATCTTCAATTGCCTATTGGACATATGTTCCAAAGGCATCTCAAACTTGATGAGTTCAAAACAGAACTCATTATTTTCACCCCCAAATGATCCCATCTTCCTAATTACTTTTGGCACCACTATACAGGACACCACTGTCCTTGAAATTACCCAGGCTGGCAACCTCAGGGTCATCCTTACCTTTGCTCCCATATCCAATCTGTTGCCAGATCTTATCATTTTCTGCCTTGACAACATTTTTCATGTACATCCTCTTCTCTCCACTCAAACAGACACCTTCCTGGCACAGGCCCTCATTGCTTCATGCTTGGACTCTCGCAATAGATTTCCAGTTGGTCATCCTACTTCAAGTCTCCCAACTCCAGTCCATTCTCCACTCAACTGCTACAGTGATTTTTCTAAAGTGCAGTTCTCGCCATGGCACACACCTCTCCCCTGCTCAGTGGCTCTCCATTGTCTCCAGGGTCAACCATAAAATCCTGTGTTTGGTTCTAAAGTCCTTTATGACCTGGATACTTCTTCCCTTTCCTGTATTCTTAGACTTTACTTCCCTCCATATACTCCATGATCCAGTGACACTGGTCTTCTTGCTACTTCTCTCATACAACATTCCATCTTCCAACTTCATGCTTTTTTCACTGGCTGTTCCCCCATGCCTGGAATGCTCTCAATCCTGACCTCTACCCCTGGCTTCTTTGGCTTTCTTAAAGACTACTCAAATCCCATCTTCTGTAAAAAGACTTTTCCAGCATCCCTTCCCTAGGCCCCAGCTCTAGAGTTACACTGCATATAGAGTGTACGTACATAGTTGAGTTTTCTCTCTCATCAGAATGGGAGCTCCTTGAGGTTGGAGATCGTGTTTTTACCTCTTTGTGTCACCAGAATTTAGCAGTGCCTAGCATTTAACAAATATTTGTTGGCTGGCTGGTTGACTACATCTTTCCAGTTCAATTAAAACATTTATAGAAGACCATATGGGCATAAAGTACTGTTTTAGGAACTATAGGGGATGCAAATATGACTCCACTTGGAACCCTTGAATTATATGACATGACGGCTGCCTTCCTTAAACTTATAGAAAAACAACAGGCTACTGTATTAATTATCCAGCCTGGAAGTACAGTATGCAGTATTCTACTTGAGTCACCAGACCAACTCTGTTAGTCTCTGCAATGTCTGTACTGTTAGCCTTCCTAAAAAGCTACAATATCCCAATTGGCCGCCATGAAATTGTTTAGCCTACAAATGTATAAGTTGTTGCCTTTGTGACCAAACCCATATTGTGACTCTAGTGTAGTGCTAAAGTGCTTGGATTAATTCTCATCGACCAGGTCTGAAATTAATCTAAGGGACGAAAAGAAATGCAGCACCTTCTCAAAGCTACTTTAGACTATGAGGTTCCTTAGAGCAAGAATTATCCTTTTTTTGGCCTTTATTTTATCCCCACTGATTAACATAGTACTTGGGCTCAATTTGCTTAATGCAAATGCTTACTGACTTGAGTTTCCCAGAGTACTCTTCTAGTACTTCTAGAGTACTCTGTAGGTACCCTACATAAAACTAGATCACAAGACCCCACCAGTGGGCTTCCCATTAACAGTCAGAGAGTTGACACAATTAGCTCAAAGCAAAGGCATTTGTTAGGATTTCGTAGTTAGAGAAATAGCTTCTTCCTCAAATATACACAGTGCCCATAGGAAGTGTGAGCACAAATTTGGAGTGGTCTGGTAGTGAGGTACATATGTAGGGGACATTTGTAGTAAAAGCATTTTATGTCTCTAGTACTTCAGGGCCTTAATGTCCTTTATTAGCTCTTCCTTCCCTCATATTTTCCCCCATTTCCAAACCCCTGTAGCATCTCTGCTGGGCAGGTGGCTCAGATAGGTTTCCAAGGTCTGTTCCTCTCTGTACCTTGATTCTCCATTGGCAAAGCTAGTCCTCTCTTGAGTTTATTGTCAATTCTCTCTCTCTCTCTCTCTCTCTCTCTCTCTCTCTCTCTCTCTCTCTCTCTCTCTCTCTCTCCCTCTCCCTCTCCCTCTCTCTCTCTCTTTTCCCCTGCTCCTCCCTGGTATAGGCACAGTAGTCATTCCACAAAGCTGTTCCTGTCTGGACTCATTGAGGAGCAGGTGAGCTCAGCCCTTTAAAGGTCATCAAGAATTCAGTCTTTACCGCCCTTCTAATTCAATCAAGGAAGCTCCTTCATGCTTTGAAAAGAAATGAAAAGGCCTAAGCCCTCAATTGTCCCTCCAATTTCATCAAAAAGAAACTTTTCACAACCTATAAAAGTATAAAGAGGAATTAACACATCTTTGCACTATGAGACATCCAGTTTGCGATGTTCATGTGGGAACTGGTGATACAGGTCTGGAACTCAGGATAATCACTATTATGACATTGGACTTATAGTCAGAGGACCTGGGCCTGAATTCTGGCTGTGCCACAAACTACTTTTGTGACTGTGGGTGAAACATTTCATCCCTCTGGGCCCTCCATTCCTTCCTCTATAAAAGAAGGCCATTATACTAGATGGTCTCTAAGGTCCCGGCCAGGTCTAAGTTCTGTGATGTTGGGTAAAAATACTAGAGCTGCCAACCTATTCGTGCTAAGCAGATCCTTAAATGTGAAAAGCTCCTTCCTAGGGCCTAGCAGCAAGGTAAAAGAGGTAGGCAGAGTCAAAGATGAGCCATCCACCATCCACATTAGGATCCGGGTTTTGAACAGTTTTCATCTTTCGAGGTCTGCTAGGTGTTTTCTTCCTCTTTCGCGGCCGTTTAATCTTCCTCTGAAAAGTATTGTGTCATACGGAAAACTTTTCAGTGGGTGGCTGCGAAACTGGGGATTTCCAGGAGTGATTTTGGGTTTTCTCTCTCTCATCATCCACAGATGAGGCAGGGTGTTATCATTTATATTTCTATTGTCCTAAGAGTCATCTACATTCAGTAAGCTTTTCCAAAGTGTGGAGCACTTTGCTTGAGATTACACTAGTGAAACATTGTGATTTTTACTTCCTCAAATTTTTAAAGGAATAAGCCTTGAAAGCCCCAAAAGATGTCCAACTGGATAACATGGAAATATTAATGAGCACTAAGAGATCACAGCACAGAAAAGACAACATTTTCTATCTCTGTAGTAGCAATGCACCACAAATGTGTCATTCTTACAACAAATATTTATTAACTACCTACTGTGTGCATGGCACTACATTCGGGGTTGGGAGGGAGACACAAAATTTAGCCAAGACACAGTGCCTGCCCAAATAGAATTTATAGCCTAGTAGAGAGTTAACACAGAGATACAGGTAACTATAACACGTAAATATCTGAGTGTTTATGGGTCAAATCCTAGGAGAAAAGTGTCATTAGTCATATAGCTCTGGACAGCTCCATTCACCTTCCTTGTGACTTCCCATACCAAAACACCTTTCCCTAGTCATCTATGCTCTGTATGTGTTATTTACCCCTATTAAGGTATAAACTCCATGAAGGCAAGGATTATCTCTTTTTGTATTGGTGCCGAGCACAGTGCCTGGAACGTGGTAAGTGCTCAATCAGTGGTTTTTCAGTCATTCATTCACAAGTGAATTGGCTTTTACAATAATCGAAGCAAGAGGTGATGTGGGTCTGAACTAGGTAGTGGCTATGTTAGTAGAGAGAAGACTCCTTATACTGTATATTTCTGAAGGTAGAAAAGACAAGATTTGGTAACTGATTGGATATATGGGTTGAGTGACAATGAAGAGTTGAGGATATCATATGTAGCATCTAGAAAAACCAGGATTAAAACCCAGGTCCTCTGAGCACAGATCTCACTCATGTCACCCCTGCACCCAAGTCCTATTTCACCAGCATCTATTGGACATCTCAAATTGGAGGTCCCAAAGGCATCTCAAACTCTCCCTTCTTCTGAACTTCCTCACTGCTGTTGAGGATACCACCATCTTCCCAGTCACAAGCAAGAGCTTCCATGCCATACCTTGCCTACCACCATTCTTTTGTTCAATGGAAATATGGCGGCAGGCAAAGCAACATTACTAGGGGCAGCCAGTCACCCAGAAATAATGTTATTCATGTTGTGAATGAGCCATCAGTTTAACAGTTTTACAAGGTCTTACAAATTTTGAATGGAGTTTAGTCACAAAGCATTAATGATATAATTGCCAAACAATGGTCAGAACTATATACCTGTAAAGATTTAGTTGTCTATAAAAACATAGAGTACAAAATTTTATAGAAATACTTTTTAACTTAAGTAAACAATGGAGTTTATATTTTGTCCTAGAGGCAACAATGAGTCAATGGAGGAAAGGAGACTCACAGTCAGAACCAGTGGTGTCGTGGTAAATGGTTACCAGCTCTCAGAAAGCGCACGACATTTCAAAGTTAATTCTGCATTATTCATATTTTCTCCATCACTTTCATTAAGTCTAGACAAGCAACAAAATAAATAAAGCAAATCCTGATTTGTAACATTCACTGATTTCTAAAGTGTAAGTGTTCACACTGAAAATTTAACACTCAGCTTGTAGGCCTATTTAAGTTGGCCCCAGCCCACCGTTGGGACTCAGCTCTATGCTTGAAGAAAATCACTTGAGTGGCTAAGTAAAGGATTGGAGTAGGGGGAAGCTTGAGGGAATTAAATCAATTAGTGAAGACCTGAATGAACATGAGAAGGGAGAGTAGAGAAAAGGGGGTGCATGTAAGACATAGAAATGAAAATAATTGCAACATACTGAATAATAAGCTGATTTATAAAGAGAGAAGTCAAGGTTAACTATGAGGTTACGAACCTGGGAAACTAGAAGAATGATGGTAGCCTTGACAAGAACAGGTGAAGTTTGGAAGAAGGGAGGGTTTGTGGTCAAGGCAGATGAGCTCTGTTCTGGACATGTGGACATGTTGAATTTGCAACGTCTCTAGGATATCCCAATGTGAAATGTCCAATGAGCAGTTGGTGATGAGGGATTGGAGCTAAGGAGATATTGGGGCTGGATACATAGATCTGTGAGTCATCCATAGAGAGATAATATTTTAATCCACATGGGCTGAAGAGGTCACAAAGAGAGTGTAGAGAGAAAAGAGAAGAGGGACCAGGATGGAACTTTGGAGTACACTTATAGTCATGAGGTGTGATACGAATGAATGAATATCTAGCAAAGGAGACTGAGCAGAAGTGGCCATGCAGGCAGTAGGAGAACCAGAAAAGAGAGGTGTCAAAAAAAATCCAGAGAAGAGGGAGTATCCAAGAAGAAAGAGCAGTCAATGCTGTAGAAAATTCAAGAAGTATGAAGAATGAGAAAAGCAATCAGATTTGGCAATTAAGAGATAGTTATTTACTTTAGAGAGAGAAGTATCATTTGAGTTATGGAATCAAAAGCTAGATTGCAAAGGAGTGCAGACAAGAAACTATTTCGCCTGGTCCCATCCCATTTGCCTGCCTTGACTTTACCTCCCAGATGCCTCTTCACTGAGGACTCCTGATTGGCCACATCTGTTGAGACTTAAGCAGCAGGTATGAGAGAGACTTTTAATGGCCCACCACCATGACTTCATTGGCTGTCTCTTCATAGAAGGACTTCAATTTGGAGGCCATCTTGTTCGCAGCGGGCAGAACATAAGAGCTGACATATGTGAATACAGGCATTCGGAAAATATTTGTTCAATGATTTTTTTTTCCTTCTTCCCATTTGTTTTCCTGCCAAGGAAAATAAACTTTAAGCCATAAAGGACAAAGCAAAAGGCTAATAAGGAATTGAAATTATACACCGTAGGCTAATGAGTTTGACTTCCATGACTGGCAAATTTGGGGGATATGTTATTAAATGGATGGTTAATGAGCATCTACAAGTGAAAATGGTGATCACAAAGAGTTAGCATGGCTTCATCTAGAGTAAATCACACCATTATAATTTTATTTTAGTAATAATAATAATAATTAATAGTATCTAGTATTTATATGGTACTTCAAGGTTTGCCAAGCACTTATAAATATTATTTCATTTTAATTTCAAAACAACCCTGCAAGGTAGGTAGTATTATTATCTCCATTTTACAGATGAAGAAACCGAGGCAAACAAAAGTGACTTGTCTAAGGTCACACAGCTGGTAAATATCTGAGGCCAGATTTGACTTCAAGGTTTCATGACTCTAGGTCCAGCACTCTATACAATGTGCCACCTAACTAAAGAATTATTATATTTGATTAATGATTAGAGTTATTAGCACATTAAGTAGATTTTTTTTAAAATGAGGAGAATATTACAGGGTCTGGTTCACCTAGACTTCTATCAGAGCATTTGACAAAGTTTCTCATGCTGCCCTTATGGACGACATAAAGATATGTGAGTTATATGATAATAGAGTTTTTGTTGTTGTCATTTTCAGTCATGTCTGACTCTTTGTGACCCCATTTGGAGTTTTCTTGGCAAAGATACTGAGGTGGTTTGCCATTTCCTTCTCCAAATCATTTTACAGATGAGGAAACTGAGGCAAACAGTTGTGCTCAGGGTCACATAGCTGGTTAAATATCTGAAGCTATATTTGAACTCGTGACTGGACCAAAGGACTTGTTATTAATGATCCAATTTCAATTTGACAGGAGGTTACTACTAAAGTCTCTCTCCCCCAACAATCTGTGTTTGACTCTGTACTTTAAAATGTATATCAGTGGCTTAGACACATTCTCAGATGGTCTACTTATTTAAACTTGCAGATGGCACAAAGATAAGTGAAATAATTAATATGTCAACTGACTTTATATCAGCATCCAAAAATGTCTTGACTGGTTAAGATGTTGGACCAAATTTAAGAGGATGGAATTGATCAGGAGTACATGTAATGTCTGAAGTCTAATTTCAAAAACACAACTTCCTAAGCACAAAATGAAAGGAGACATCACTAGATAACATCTTAAAAAAAAGAAAAGCTTTATGTTTACCAGTGGACTGCAAGCTCAATGAGTGTCAAGAGCACGGTTTCAGAAAAACCTGGAAAGACTTACATGAACTGATGCAAAGTGAACAGAACCAGGAGACTGTTATACATAGTAACAGCAACATTATATGATGAAGAGTTGTGAATGACTTAGCCATTCTCAACAATACAATGATCCAAGATAATTCCAAAGGACTAATGATGAAGCATACTATCTGCCTCCAGAGAAATAACTGATACTGTTTGAATAGACTGAAGCATGCTATTTTCATTGTCTTTCATTCTTTTCCTTTTATTTGAGTGTTCTTGTTCAAAATTGCTGATATAGAAATGTTTTATGTATTTGCACATGTATAACCTATATCTGATTGCTTGCCATCTCAGGGAGGGGAGAGAGGAAAGGAGGAGGAAAGGACAAAATTTGGAACTAAAAACTTAAAGTAAAAATGTTTTTTTTAAATTGGGGTGGGGAAAGAGTCTATGTATAGTATCCAGGACCACGGGGCTCCCACTCATTGCTCTTTGTCCTGTTCAGATCACATCTAGAGTATTGTGTTCATTACTGGACCCCACATTTGAGGAAAGGTGCTGAGTAAGACTATCAGAAGGAATCCTAAGATCATTTCATATGTGACTCTCTTCAAGCAACTGGGAATTTAAGTTTGGAGATGGAAAAACTAAGGGAAAACATGATTATAATCTTCAAGCCTTTGGAGAGTCATCATATGAAAGAGGGATTAGGCTTGTTCTGGTTGGTCCCTAAGAGCAGAACTCGGAGGAGCAGAAGGATGTTGTGGGACATCAGAATTAGACTCAATGAAAGAAAAAAATTTGCAGTAATTAAAACTGCCCCAAAGTGGCACTGGGCTGCTGCAGAGGTCATGAGTTTCCCTTAAGCAAAGGCTGGAGAACCAGCTGTCAAGAGCGTTGCCAAGGGGATTCCTACTTAAGTGAAGGTTAAACTGGACAGCCTCTGATGTCACTTTTAAGTATGGGATTCCCTGATTTTATAAGGGAATGCTCCTGATAGGTTTTTTTCACAATGGAGGCCCCAGAGTTTACTCCAACCCTTTCTTTCTGACTAACCAGCAGTCTCAATGAGAATCTCTGAATTCCCCATCCCTCACTCTGGTGGGGATCTGCTTAAGTCCTACAAGGCTCATCTAAGCCCCCTTTCACTACATAAGCCAACTGCATGGCATAGTAGAAGAATGCTATGGATAATTTAAATTTAATTAATTTAATTTAAAATTTAACTAGCTGTATGATCCTGGACAAAGCTTTCTGAGGCTTAGTTTCTGGATTTATAAAATGGGGATAATAATAACACCTACCTCAGAGGGTTACTATGAGGATAAATTAGATAATGCATATGATGTACTTTGCACACATTAAAATTTGTCGAATGGCTAGACCCAAAGACTAGCCATTAATCAATGTCAACTTGACTGTGACCTATTATCACAAGTTGGTGGCATTACTATTGGTGGTTTCAGAAGTGTCAGGGGCAGTGGGTGTGAGGTAAGGGAAGGTGGGAGCTACAGTGAGTCTATGACCAACAGACAGGGTTGAACTACTCCTTAGAGCATGGGTTCTTAACTTTTTTTGTTTCATTGACCCCTTTATCAGTCTGGTGAAATCTATAGGTCCTTTCTCAGAATGATGTTTTTAAAAAATGCACAGGATTACAATGGAAACCAATTATATTGAAAGGCAGTTATAATTTTTTGTTTAATTTATGGATCCTTTGTTAAGAGCCCTTGCCTTACAGAGGAGGAAACAAACACTTATTAAGTACCTACTATGTTCCAGATGCTATGCTACATTCTTTACAGATATTATTTCAGTCGATCTTCAAAAGAACTCTGTGAAGTAGGTGCTATTATGATCCCTGTTTTACAGTGGAAGAAACTGAGGCAGACAGTAGTTGTTAAGTTACTTGCCCAAGGTCACAAAGCAAGTAAGTGTCTAAGGCTGGATTTGAACTAGGGTCTTCCTGATTCCTGACTCAACTCTCTATCCATTGTGTGACCTAACAATTGCATCCCTGTATTGTAAAACATTATCCCAAAGCACTGTGGGATAGCCCTCCAGCTAAAGGTATTAGGTAAATGCTGTCCTATAGGACATATGAAGTAGAAATTTACATTCACTTCTGCCCATGATTTCCTGGTTCTTAAAGTTCTTAAAGTCAGAATTGTCCTTGTAGGCTGTCACCCTGACAATCCTGTTCTTCTAAGGAAAGAGAACTCCCATTCTTACTGCCCAAGCTGTTAAGGCTTTGTAAAAATCCCATTAACTTGGAGTCAAGAACTCAAGTGAGTAGTTACATCAAAACCCATTGAAATATAAACTGTTGCTAATGATTCCAAGATTGACAATCTGGGGATTATTATAATGTTACAATAAACCTTAATTTATTTTAAAATGGAAAAACCATTCTTAGCCTGCTGGCTATACAAAAGCAGTTGCCAGGTCTGTAGTTTGTCAGCTCTGGTCCTAGTAGATGCTTTTCCCAAAAAGCAATTTGTTGGGCAACTTCTTGGCATATGGTATAGGTCTGACGTTTGCATCTGGTTCCAGGGAATCACTACCCCTTGCTAGCTGGCCACTAGCCTCTCAGTCAATGCAGGGGCCCCAAAGATCATGACAGCATAGATTTAGAGTAGAAAGGAGTCAGAGTCCAACCCTTCCATTTTGCAGATGAGGATACTCAGGATCAGAAAGGTGAAGTGTAAGCTCCCTGAGGGCAAGGTGCAGCCTTTGCCTCTTTTTGTACCCCCAGTGTTTAACACAGTGCCTGGCACGTAGTAGGTGTTTAATAAATGTTAAATCAATGAATGAATGAATGCCATAGCCGGCTCCTTGGGGCCCTGGGAGCATTCGCCTACATCACAGGAGAAGCTAAAGGAAATTCAAGGGCTAGGGCTTGGGGGAGTGGGTCAAGAATACCCCTAACAAGGAAAGCAGTGATTTAGGATTGCATTCATGTCTTTTCATCATTTTCGTCTTCCTGGTTTAATGCTTAGAGAAGCCTTATCTTCTAAGCTTCTCATTTCACAGCCAAGGCAACAGAGGACCAGATAGATGAAGTGACGTATTGCCAAGGTCCAAGAGCTTATAAGTGACAGATCTGAACTCAGGTTTGAGTTAAACCCCAAATCTTTCTTCCATTAGAACGTGGCACTGAAGCCCTCGGTTGAATTTCACATCTTCCTGGAGTTCCAATTCAGTTCAGATTAACTCAATCCAACAAGTGCTTATTGGACAGCTATCATGCTCAGTGTAGTCCCCAAGTCTCCTGCACAGGGATATAATGAATAAGATTCAGAACCTGAACTCATGGAAGTCATCCTCATTCACAGCAAAATTCTTTGTTGTTTACACAAAACCCGTATTTCTAAGCTGGCACGTGAAAGTCACACGGGGCTGTGAGGACTGTTGTTCGGTCATTTCAGTTGCGTCAGACTCTGTGTGACCTCGTTTGAAGTGTTCTTGACCAAGATACTGGAGTGGTTTGCCATGTCCTTCTCCAGCTCATTTTACAGATAAGGAAACTGAGGCAAACAGGGTTAAGTGACTTGCCCAGGGTCATACAGCTACTAAGTATCTGAGGCAGGATTTGAGATCAAGGTTTCCTGACTCCAGGCCGGACACTCTATCCACTGCACTACCCTAGCAACTCTTTAATCTGTGAGTAGACTGATGGAATTGCAGCCAGGAAAACATGAGTTCAAATCTCACCTCCAATGCTTTCCAGCTGGGGGCTTCTGGGTGGGTAATTCCATTTCTCTGAGCCTCAGTTTCCTCATCTGAAAAATAAAGATACTGGACTAGATGACCTCAGAGGTCCCTTGCCACGCCACCTGCTCTTCCAACCTGAACTAACACCCCTATCTCTAGGACCCTGGGCTCTGAGTGGGAAGCATTAACTTTATCTTGCCTGGTGTTATCCTCCTCACACTTTCCAAGTATAGCTCTGAGAAAAGTACTCAAATCCATACTCCCATTCCTAGAATGGACACACCAATCATTTTGCCCTGTGACTCCCATCATCATTCCTGACTTCCCTGTCCAAAAGACTATTCCCTGCCCACCACTCCCCTTAGAATGTAAGCTCCTTGGGGGCAGGAACTGGCTTGTTTGCTTATATTTGTCTTCTCTACGCTTAGCACAGTGTCTGGCACATAGTAAACATTTAATAATAATTTATATATAATATATATTACAATAATAAACATTTAATAATTGCTTTCATTCATTCTTTTCCCATTCTAAATCTGTCATCTTGATGTACAGAAAATGCTTTGTACACCTGAAAGGGCTATATAAAGGCCAGTTATTATTATGAATCGTTTCTAAGCTTTGATCTTATAATTAGAAAAGCTATACTGTCAGTGGCCTGTCCATGACTATAATTAGGGACCTAATTTTCTGTCAAGGACCTCTCAAAACAGCAACTAGAATTATTGAGGGGGTGGAGGGAGGAAGAGGAGAGAGGTGGGGGAATCTCCAATGCCACATTTTGAAATTTATTTCTTGCCTTGGTTTTGGTAACTAACATGTGATACCTTTTACTGTTTCTCAAAAAAAAAAAATTTTTTTGGCTCAGCCATCCTCAGCTTTAAAGATGATGGCAGTTTCTCCAGCAAGGAACTCAGTCCCTTCCAGTACAACCCAAGGTCAAATTTGCATAACCATGAGGATGTGATTCCCTCTGACCCAGATCACACTCTGTAGTCAGAGGACCTGGATTTGAAGCTGGGTGAGACTGGGCAGGGCCCTTCCTCCTCTCCTTGGGGTTCCCCTTCCTCCTCTGTAGAGCGAAGGGGCTAGATTAGAGGAGCTCTATCTAACAAGGGCAACTACAAACCGGACAGGAAAAAACATCCTACCCCACTTCTCAAACTTGACACGTAGGGCATGACATTCCATGACCTGGAGAGAAGAATGAAGACCAGTTCTACAGAACCTAAGCTGCAGCTGCAGCATCCTTAAAATAACACATGCTATTATTAAATGTATGTCTTAAGTGTGTATGCCTGAGCCTATATACTGTGATAGAGTACAAGCTGCAAATATTTATTAAATAACCTATACAAACAACACACAAGACTCAGACTCATAATATGCAGCATGGCCACAATAAGGGGGCAAACAAGAGGGACAGTAGAAAAGGGGCAAATGACATGATATTCTATGGGAGGTCTGAGTCATGGGAGGTAGACCAGGGAAGGAGTCTTAAAGAGGATAGTATTTCATTTGGCCTCTAACAACTGGGTGGGGACCTCAGGAATACCCGCTCTTCCAAGGGCATATAGACTGTAAGCCTACCACCATGAGGCAGGGTTGGTGTTTGAGAGTGCCACTGACCTCTTGTACTAAAATGCTAGCATTATTAATAAAATGATTAAATTACCCAGAATAGAAAGAATTGGGTGGGGAAAGAAAAGAGATGCTTCATTTTCCCCCCAGCTTCATTCTTTGCCTTTTTTTCTTTTTAGACTAGACCCATGATTCCACTGATATTGGGAAGTCCCAGTGAGGAAACTCCCCTCAGCCAGTGTAAATGGACACATTTTCTGCCACTTAAAAGAGATGCTGGACAGACGAGAGGTAAGTGACTCCCTCGAAGTCACATAGATTACGTGTATCAGAGGTAACATTGGAATTCAGGTCTTCCCGGTTCCAATCTTTGCTCTCTAACCACTACACCAGAGCTGCCTCTTATGTGGCGCCCGTCTCTGCCAACACCTGTTTCTATGAATTATAATTATTTAAGTGTTAAATTCTGAAAATGTAAATCATCTGATATTTTAATTGGATGAGCCAAGCAAACAAGAAAATTAAGGAAACAAGTGGAAATCTCCACTTGAAATGGTTTGGAGAAAGTGAAACAAAATGTGTAAATATGTTTTTTCCCTCTTTTAAAGGGCTATAGGTCATTATTAGGGATTTTTATGAATTGAAAAATAATTTGGGAAAATATATGTAAGGGTGGGTTGTTGATTCAAGTAAATCAATCAAGTCACTTCGGGGAAGAGAGCACTTTTAGTCTGGTCTTAGTTCCTCCCATCTTTAATTGGACAAGAGCTTGGTAAGTTTCAGAGGTAGGGAGGCCTGGAAGGTCTGAGTTGACCATCTCAGCCCCCCACTTGCCCCAGTGAGTCAGGTGCCCACAGTATGTCCATTATTACATCCACTCAGCATTCTAGGGGCAGCTTTTAGTTATACTAATAGGGTATAAATTGGTATAAAAGTTTCTCCAAAAATCTGGGACACCCTCTGACTGCCACATACAGATTCCATTAGAAAGTGAGTTTAAATTTAGAGAGCCCATGTTTATGGTGAAGCTTCTTTGTTGGTCTCCTTATACAACTGTATATAAAACTATAATTTTTTTTCATCAGTACCAAGCCACTTTGTTGGGATGCAAATTGTGGCAGTTTTGGTACAAATTATGAAAAAGTCAGATGTCCTTGACTTCCAATATGACCATCAGCTCTACAGCGATACTGCTAAGATATCAGTGGGAAAATAAAACATCATCTGGACCTCCCAAGTTCATGAGGTTCCTCTCTGATCAGCAGGAATCAAAGGGAGGAGACCAAGATTAAACCAAAGTGCCCTTCTGCCCCCTCCTCACCCCCCTGAGCAACTTCCTTTCAGTTGTAACATTCTCTCCATTCATTGCTCACCAGAATTTCGATCTCTCGGTTTGGTACTGGTCTGCTCTTTTTAAAGGATACGTGTAGGACATGGCTAGGTCTCTTCAACCAATCCAGACATTTTTCCTGTCGATATCATACAAATTCATCCAAGGATTTTTCACACTTAACATAAAGTTTTGGTTGGTCCGAGGACTGAGACTTGTTCTCACATTGTCAAAGCATCTTATTACTTACTCTAAATGGGGTGGGGTAACTTTAATGGTTTACTCAACAACCAACACCCCACCCATAGCTGAACCACTGGATGTAAAGCATTTCGTCAGTATTCATTATATAAGTGTCAGTTATCATAATTATTAGCCTTCAGTTACCAGGCCTCCAGTCTGGCAATGACTTCATTCCCTGAGTCTTCCGCTGCATTCCCGCTGACCTCAAGCAAAGTTTATAGAGCAATATAGAGGTGTATTGGTAAATGTTTAACTATCAGCTCTCCTGGGGGGAGGGATGTATGTGCGTATACTTTTAAGTTGAATCTACATTATTAGCACTTTCTTCAGTTTAGACCAACCATAAAACAATAAATCAAGCCTTGATGTGAAGCAATTCTGAGGTCAAAATGTTCAGCATGAAAATTTAACAACAGGCTTTCAAATTTCAGCTGGGTACAGCACACCCCTGTTCCCATCCTTATGTATAAAAATTAACCTTTATGTCAGTCAATTAAGACCCATTCAACTACTATTTGCCAGATACAGCACTGAGAGCTGAGGATACAAGGAAAGGCAAATCACGATCCTTGTCTTCACAATGTAATGGGGGAGACAACATGTAAATAACTGTACAAACAAGATATATAATGAGTTGTTGTTCAGTTGTATCCAACTCTTTGTGACCCCATTTAGGGTTTTCTTGGCAAAGATACTGGAGTGGTTTGCCATGTCCTTCTCCAGCTCATTTGACAGATGAGGAAACTGAGGCAAACAGGGTATAGTGACTTGCCCAAGGTCACACAGCTAGTAAGTGTCTGAGGCCAGATTTGAACTCAGAAGGATGTCTTCCTGATTCCAGGCCTAGCACTCTATCCACTGCAGCATCTAGCTGCCTAAGGCTATATAATGTTACTATATAAATTAATATAATAATGAAAGCTAGCATTTCACTTTACAGGTTAAGGCTTGCAAAGCGCATTACATATATTAATTCATTTGATCCTCACAACAACCTTGGGAAGGTGGTGCTGTTTATTATGCCCATTTTACAGATGAGGAAACTGGGGCAGGGAGAGGTTAAGTAACTTGCACAAGGTCACACAGCTAGTCAGTGGCAAGATTGAAATTCAGGTTTTCTTGAGCGTATGTCCAATGTTCTATCCACTAAACCACCCTGTCCACCAAAATAGAAAAAACCCAGGAAGTCAGAGAGAACCCCAAGTACTTCCCTGTTTCTCAGTCACCAATGCTCTAGTGTGGGTATTATAATAACAAGGACATTATGTTAGAGGGCTTCTCACTCTTCAGTGACAAATCAGATAGATAGATAGACAGACAGATAGATAGATAGATAGATAGATAGATAGATAGATAGTTGGATAGATAGGTGGATAGATAGATAGATAAATAGACAGATAAACAGATAGATAGATAGATGGATAGATAGTTGGATAGATAGATAAATAGATAGACAGATAAATAGACAGATAGATAAATAGATAGATAAACAGATAGACAGATAGATGGATGGATAGTGGATAGACAGACAGATAGATAGATAGACAGATAAACAGATAGACAGACAGACAGATAGATAGATAGATAGATAGATAGATAGATAGATAGACAGATAGATAGATAGTTGGATAGACAGATAGATAGATAGACAGACAGACAGACAGACAGACAGACAGACAGACAGACAGACAGATAGATAGATAGATAGATAGATAGATAGATAGTTGGATGGACAGATAGATAGACAGACAGATAGGTAGATAGATAGATAGATAGATAGATAGATAGATAGATAGATAGATAGATAGATAGACATGTATAACTTAATTTGATTCTCACAAGAAGTCAGTAGGTAGATAAGGAAGCTAGTTTTGTCCCCATTTTACAGATGAGGAAAGTGAGGTTCCAGGATGGATTAGTGGCAAAGTCAACACTCAAACTCACATCTTTTGACAGCTAGCTCATTCATATGCGTGTCATGGCATCACCTCCCTGATGTCATGGTCCTCTTTGAGAATGAAGGACAAACATCAACAGTGGCAGGCAGGAGAAGAAAGACTCCCAGTTCACAGGACTTAAAACTGTGAGAGACCCTGGAGATCACCTAATCCAATCCTCAGAGGAGTAAACTGAGACCCAGAAAAATTAAGCAAATTATCAATGTCACTCAGCTGGAAGCTGGAAGTAAGATTCAAACACTGGGGCAGCTAGGTGGCAAAGTGCACAGAGCACCGGCTCTGAAGTCACGAGGACCTGAGTTCAAATCCAGCCTCAGATACTTACTAGTTGTGTGACCCTGGGCAAGTCACTTAACCCTGATTGCCTCAAAAAAAAATACTCAAACACAGGTCTCCAGTTTCTAAATCTCCTAGTCTACTACACAGACATACACAAATAGGACTCTGAGAGATCTCCATCCAATATGTACCACCTAACAATTGAGGGAAACATGCAGACTTGTACTTGACCTCTCTGCTGTTCTGGGATTCTGAGAAGGCATCTGAAACAACAATGCCAAGTTCTATTGCTGTTCACTACTTTCTCAAGGTCACCCTCAATCTCTCCCCACTGCCAAAGTCAAAGCCTCTATCTCTTTTTCCACCCCTAGAATCATTCTGTCTTGTCCTCTTCCTAGGCTATTAAATACACATTTTAAACTGATTACCCTTTCTCCTTCCCCTGTTATTAAATCCAATTTCTCCTCTATTTAGCCATCTGCCAGAAAAAAAATCAACTCTCTCCTCTGTTCTCTCCGGCTGGTTTCCCCCTCCCACATCAACCTTCCTTGTGACCCAGCTCATAAACAGCAAAAGCAGGCTGGCAGCAGCCAGCAGGATTTTTGCCCTACATATATCTTCCACAATAAACCAGGTCCTGAAAGGATTTCAAAATCACTTTTAAGCCAAAACTAAGGATATAAAAATAGAAACATAATCAGCTTAGAGCTGCTTGGGAAATCCCTCAAAGTCATGAGCTCTTTAAACAGCCTTCTCTCCCTGCCATTTTGTCCCAGACCAATACTGAATAAATCTCCTTTTCAAAAAAAAACCACTCCCATGGCTGCCCACTCACTATGCAACAAGATCCAAGTTCCTTATCATGGCATTCAAGACCCTCTATGATCTGTTTCCTGCCTGGCCCCCTCTCCTTTATGTAGACCGCAGCCCTTCAGTTGTATTGCCCTCTTCCCTGTTCCCTCAAAATAGAAAGCCTCATGTTTCCCAGTCTTTGCATAGGCTGTTGAGTCCAAATGAAATATCCTTTCTCCTTCCTGCCTATCTAAACCAGACTGATCCTTTAGGACTCATCTCCCAAGCACTCTAGCCTGAAGTAATATTACCTTCTCCTGGAGTGCTATATCATTACTAAGTATGTACCCCAAGGAAGTCATTGGCAAGAAAAAACACCCACATACAACAACATATGTATAGCAACACTTTTTCTGGTTGCAAAAAAATGGAAATAAAGTAGGTGTTCATCGATTTGGTAACTGCTAACCAAATCGTGTCACATGAATGTAATGGAATATATTACCGTGCTGTAAGAGTTTGGCAGAGTGGATAATGTGCCAGATCTGGAGTCAGGAAGACTCATCTTCTGGAGTTCAAATCTAGCCTTACACACTTACTAGCTATGTGACCCTGAGCCAGTCACTCCACCCTGTTTGCCTGAGTTTCCTCCTCTACAAAATGAGCTAGAAAAGGAAAGGGAAAACCACTCCAGTATTGGCCAAGAAAACCTCAAATGGAGTCGTGAAGAGTCAGACAGGACTGAAAAACTACTCAACAACAAAAAAATCATGAATATGATGAATCTAGAGAAGCATGATGAGACAGGGTAAGCAATAAAAATTTATTAAGTGATTACTATGTGCCAGGTGCTATACTAAGTGCTGGGGCTACAAATACAAGCAAAAAGAAAACAGTTCCTGCCCTCAAGTAGCTTACATTCTAATGGGGGAAGATAACACAGAAAATGGAGCCGAAAGGGGGGAGGTTTTAGGGTAAGATTGAATCTGAGGCGTGGAGTTAAAGTCTGAAGAGCCAGAAAGACATCTGGAAAGAGAATGAAGCTTGGGCAGACTGGTCTCTTCCCCAAAATGAAGGCCTCAGGAGGAACTCACCAATGAGATAAAGAAGCCAGCATGGCAGAGGGCTGGATGATTCTGGTGAGAAGACTTCAAGAGTGGATGGAAGTTTCAGAGTGAGAAAGCCCCAAGCAATGAGAAAAGTTCCATGCCAAGGCAAGTACCATGAGTTAGAAGTACAGCCAGGAGGGTCATGGGAGGGCTTCCAGGAACGAATGCAGAGTGAAGTTAAGTGGAGCCAAGAAAATAATAAGTGAAATGACCACAACAATGTCAGTGGAAATACCAACAATGATAGACCAACCAAAAGCGAATGTTGCAAAATAACAAAAGAGCATGGCCAGAAAAAAAAAAATGAAGAGATACCTCTTCCCACTCCTCTGCAGACATGAGGTCCAAGGATCTGGAATACTGCATGCATTTCAAGACTTCTTCAATCTAGTGATTGGTTTTGTTCATTTTTTTCCCTTTTCTTCCTCTTTTTCTTTCCTTTTCTATTTAAAAAGTCTTCATGATATGAGATGGCTCTCTGGGAAGAAGGAGAAGGAAGAAGATACAGAAAGAAATCTGGGCAATATAAAACAGAAGAGTTATCCATAAGAATTTATTTTAAAACTAAAAGCTAAACCCTTGTAACATTAACTCTGTGTACTATTCATTTGGCATTATTTTACTGGCTTTCCCCATGCCTGGAATTCTCTCCCTCCTCATCTTCAACCTCCTGGTTTCCTGACTTCCTTCAGTTTGGGCCAACATCTCACCTTCTGCAAGAAGCCTTTTCTGAAAAAGACACAGATAGTAATCATAACTGTGAGTGTGAATGGGATGAACTCTCCCATAAAATGGAAGTGGATTAAGAATCATAATCCTACAATATGTTGTTTGCAAAAAACACATTTGAAGCAGAAGGATACACACAGAGTAAAGGTAAAAGACTGAAACAGAATATATTATGCCTCAGCTAAAGTAAAAAAAGAGGAAAAAAAGCAGGGGTAGAAATACTGACATTAAATTGAAAAGGTTTTGCACAAACAAAGCCAATGCAACCAAGATTGGGAGGGAAATAGAAAGCTAGGAAACAATTTTTACAACCAGAGTCTCTGATAAAGGCCTCATTTCTAAAATATGTAGAGAACTGAGTCAAATTTATAAGAATACAAGTCATTCTCCAATGATAAATGGTCAAAGGATATGAACAGGCAGTTTTCAGAAGAAGAAATTAAAGACATCTATAGTCATATGAAAAAATGCTCTAAATCACTATTGATTAGAGAAATGCAAATCAAAATGACTCTGAGGTACTATATCATGCCCAGCAGATTGGCTAACATGACAAAACAGGAAAATGATAAATGTTGGAGAAGATGGGGGAAAATTGGAACATTAATGCATGTTGGTGGAGTTGTAAACTGATCCAACCATTCTGGAGAGAAATTTGGAATTGTGCCCAAAAGGCTATAAAATTGTGCACACCCTTTGACCCAGAAATACCATTTGTAGGTCTGTATCCCAAAGACATCATAAAAGTGGGAAAAGGACCCGCATGTACAAAAATATTTATAGCAGATCTTCTTGTGGTGGCAAAGAATTGAAATTGAGGGGAAGTCCATCAACTGGGAAATGGCTAAACAACTTGTGTTATATGAATGTAATGGAATACTATTGTGCTATAAGAAATGATGAGCAGGTAGACGTCAGAAAAAAAACCTGGAAAGACTTATATGAACTGATGCTGAGTGAAGTGAGCAGAACCAGGGGAACATCGTACACAGTAACAGCAACATTGTTGCATAGCAACATAGCAAACTGACTTTCCTAGACTTAGCTCTTCTCAGCAATGCAAGGATATCAGACTGCACACCGTCTTGGGGAGGTGGGAAGGAGAGGGTGGGGGAGAAAATTAAAAACTGAATATTGAAAACTAAAAAGAAGTAAATAAATTATGTGTGTGTATATATATATATATGTATATGTATGTGTATATATATATATATATACATATATATATATATATATATGTATTAAAGAAGCCTTTTTTGGTCCCCCTGAATGCTAGTGCCCTCCCTACCAGATTACCTCCGATTTATCCTGTATTTATTCTGTGTATCCTTGTTTGTTTCTTTTTTGTTCTTCCACTTATTTTTTCCAATTACATTTAATGATAGTTTTCAACATTCATTTTTATAAGATTTTGAGTTCCCAATTTTTTTCTCCCTCCCCCCTCCACTCCTTGCTCCCCAAGACGGCAAGCAATCTGATATACTCTATACATGTACAATCATATTAAACATATTTTCACATTAATCATGTTGTGATGTGTGTCCTTGTTTATACAGAATTGTTTGCATGTTGTCTCTCCCTTTAGATGGTAAGCTTCTTGAGGACAAGGACGATTTTTTCCCTTTCTTTACATCCCTAGTACTTAGCATAGCTCCTGGCATAGACTTGCTTAATAAATGCTTGTTGATGACTTACATGAGCCATTATTATTATCATTATCATTCTATTTGGGGCAGCTAGGTGGTACAGCGGATAGAGTGATGTGCCTGGAATCAGGAAGACTCATCTTTCTGAGTTCAAATCTGGTCTCAGACACTTACTATTTGCGTGACCCTGGCTAAGTCAATTAACCTTGTTTGCCTCAGTTTCCTTATTTGTAAAATGAGCTGGAGAAGGAAATGGCAAACTATTCTAGTATCTTTGCCAAGAAAACCCCAACACAAAGAGTCAGACATGACTAAAAACTACTGAACAACAAAAAATTTCAAGAGATTGGTGACTTTTCCAGTGTTGGTACCCCCTCTACTACTAGAGATGGTCTTCATGAGCCATTTTCTCCACTCCCATGTCCAAATCAACGGTGGCCAAGATCCTGGTAATAAGTTTCTGTTTGCTTAGCTAGGCTAGTCCTTAAAGGACAACATCATAGCTAGTCCCATAAAATTAGATGCTAGTGTCTTGCACATAGTAGATGCTTACTAATAAATGTTTGCTGAATTGAATTAAATTGGATTGAACGGAAAAAATGAAGGCATTATGATCATCAGGTATACAGGGCCTTCAAAATACTTTACTGCAGTGAGTGATACCGCTAACCTCTTTAGTTACCATGATCGCAACTTGTATTCCAGAAAGTAATGTTGCAAATCTAGTGGGGAAAACACTTCTATATTGTTTTAATGAAGTTGTGACTCAACCCTCAGAGGCCTCACTCCCAAGACAGATAAAAATGGTTTAATAAATTTTACTATTATCTGGTACAAATCCTTTATTTTAAGGATGAGGAAACTGAGGCCAAGAAACACATCAATAATAATTGATATCTATATAGAGCTTTCATGTTTACAAAGTGTTATTTTCTTCACAGCAACCCATGAGTTAGGGAGTTCAGGCATTCTTATCTGAGGTTTACCAGTGAGAAAACCGAGGCTTCAACTAAGAGGAAATGACTTATACTCAATGAGTAAGCAGCAGAGTTTAGATTTGAACCCAGGTCATGTGACTCCAAAACCAGCACTCATTCCAAGCCACAGCGTTGCCTCTCTAATATAGTTTCAATGCTAAGAAAACATTTATGGATACAAATTTAATTGTTTATACTGCTCTGCGATGAGGGGAGTGAAGGTAGAGCCACACTGGTTGATATTACTCCAAGCAAGCTAATCGTAGCATTGACTTAAAAGCTCAAAATTCAAGATGGTAGAATCAGAGTTGGTGACTGCCTAATATAAATGATTCAAAGAATTGTTGGAAAGGGAAATATGTTCCTAATGTGCAAAGATATTAGGAATATGAGCTTGAAATTGAACCAACGCATGCAACTATTTTAATGTTTAAATGTTAAGTGTAAGACTGGCATGGTACAAGGAACACTGGATTGGGTTTCAGAAGACCAAGATTCAAATCCAGGTTCTGCTACTTACTACCTATGTGACCCTGGGTGAGTTAACTCTCTTGGCTTCACTTTTTTAATGTGTAAAATAAGTGAGTTAGACCAGATGGACTCCAAGGCTCTTTCTAGTTCTAAGAATTTATGAGTTGAATGCAAGGGCGGCAGACACAAAATTGTCCCACACATATACCTTCTAGGGATCTATCATACAACCAGACACACAGAAAACGTAGGCTACTTGCAAACCCCAGACCACTGTAATTGTTCTGCTTTGTTGGATATCTGATTGGGGGTTTGGATTTGTTTTGTGTTTTTGAGACTCCTTCCCTCTATTTCACCTTGCCTAGAAATTCAGCAGCCACTCACAGGCTGATCCCAGTACTGATGAATTTCTGACCTGGTCCAGTTCACCCCTCCTTAAAGAGCCTGGTCATCAAGCATTTCCCAGGGACTCACCATCATAGTGCTAGACTTAGGATGGATACTTGATTGGCTGAGCACACTGTAGCTCTGAATTCCAGAGCTCAAGGGATCCACCATTTTAGCTTCCCCAGTAGCTATGATTAAAGATGTACACTAACATGCCCTGCCTTTACTGCCTCTCTGAAAGTCAGTGGAAAAGATGCTAGGCTTGCTATATTATTCAATAAACCTTATCATTAGACTAAACTAGACTAAAATAACTTAGATGTGAGATATTTGAAAAGCATGTAGCACAATGCTTGGCACATAATAGGTGCTTAATAAATCCTTGTTTCTTTGCTTCCTTCTTAACATGGTACCCATACAGATAAAATTGTAAGTATTTAAATGTAAAGTTATTAGTATTATTATTAATCAGACGTGATTTCAGTGACACAGTGAGTCACCAGTTTAAAAAAAAACACCTTTATCAGTAGAAATTATCTTAGTCTTAGAAAGTCTAGAAAGTTTTAAAATGTTTTCTGGGCCAAGAAGAACCTAAGTGACTTGCCCAGAATGACAGTCCGTGAGTGTTAGAGGCAGGATTTGAATCCAGGTCTTGTCCTTATTATTATTCTACTCACTAGGTTAAGACACTTATAAGCTGTGTGACTAGCTTTGAGTCATCACTTAATCCCTCCAACTGTCCATTTCCTGCCCTGTCAAAGGAGTATACTACTGCTCCCCCTCCTCCCATGCATGAGATCTCTTCCTCTGTAAAATGGGGAGATACCGTTGAAATAAATGCCAGTGCTGCCTGAAATGCTTCTCTCCACTTAAATATGCCGGCTAGATCCAGCATTAAAAAAAGATGGAAAAACTGTCATACTCTTCCTGGACAAAGTAGCAGCTACGCTCTCTCCACATCTGCAACTCAGCTGCTCTGTGTTCTAGCAAAGTCCTTCCTTCATCCTTGCGGCCAAAGGTAACTGCAAACACGAGCAAGAGTGAATCTATCCTTCAGAGTTATCTGCAATATTTATTTATCTCCATTACAATTATCTTCCTTACAAACAAATGGCAGTTACTCATGTATATATTTTACCATGTCATTTAAATTTTTTTTAATTTAAAAAAATTTTAAAAAGAAGCCTTTTCTGGTCCCCCTGAATGCTAGTGCCCTCCCCACCAGAATACCTCTGATTCATCTTGTATTTATTCCATGTATCTTTGTTTGTTTTTTTTCTTCCACTTAACGGTATTTTATTTTTTCTAATTACATGTAATGATAGTTTTCAGCATTCACTTTTATAAGATTTTGAGTTCCCAGTTTTTTTCCTCCCTCCCTCCTTCCCCTCCCCCTCCATTACACCCCCACCCAGGGTCACATAGGTAGTAAGTAGCAGAACCTGGATTTGAAGCTTGGCGTTCTGACACCCAATCCAGTGCCCCTTGTACCATGCCAGTCTTACATTTAACATTTAAACATTAAAATAATTGCATGTGTTGGTTCAATTTCAAACTCACGTTCCTAATATCTTTGCACATCAAGAACATATTCCCTTTTTCAATAAGTTCTTTGAAAATCACTCATATTGGGCAATTGTCAACTCTGATTCCACCATCTTAATTTAAATTTTTAATTTAAAAGAAAATCTCAACAGCAACAACAGCTAGCCTTAGCCCAGAACTAAGCACAGTACTTCAACAGCAGTCTGCCACTAAGCAATCATGTCTCTTGTGCTGGACGCTGCATCTCTCTGGGTTAGCCTAAGAGTTCATTTACTCTTTTGGCTACCATGTCACATTCATATTATGCATGTTCTAGAGGTGCATTAAAAGGCAAGAATCAGGGAAAGCTGGGGGCCATCTCTTATTCCTCTCCCAAGAGCCTATGCCTCAACTATGCCTGCTCTTTGATCCTCGCTGTAAGCCTAAGAAACTGCTTCTGATCTGGCCTGTCTTTCTTGTCTCTATCTCATAAAATCTTGGAGTATAAGATTCTATAGTTGAAATATGAAGTTCCTCTGCAAAATCTCCAATACGTGGTCACCTACTCTCTTCTCAAGCACCTTTGTTAAAGAAGAACTCATTACCTCAGGAAGCATTGTTAATTGTTAGGTAGCAGAATGTTCTTCCTTATATGGAGCCAAATCTATTAACCTGTAACTTCTGCCCATAGGTCTCAGTTTTCCTGCCCATTGGGATACATGGTACATAATCATTATCACCATCTTCATTATAACTAGCATTTATACAGTGTTTGAAGTTTTACAAAACATTTTACACACCTCATTTGATCCTTAAAATGACCTTGGGAGGAAGGTGCTATTACTATCCCCACTTTACAGGTGATGAAACTAAGGCTAAGAGAATTTAAATGATTTACCCAGAGTCACACATCTAGTAAGGGCCTGAGGCAGGATTCAAACTCTAGTCTTCCTGACTCCAAGTCTATCCACTATAGCACCAAGCCGGCCTTCCCTCTACCAGCCATCCCTTCATTCATTCACATGACACGTGGACAGATCTTTGAATACTCTGATCATGCCCCACCTAAGTCTTCTCTTCTCATACTTCACCTTCATTTTTTCAGCAGATTATCATACGATAATCCTCTCAGCTTCCTGATCAAACTCTCCAAAAAAGGCTCTAGCTTTCCAGGGTCTCTTACTGTCATCTACCCCTTGCTTGGTCTAGTCTAGGGGTGGAGAACCAGCAGCCTCAAGGCCACTTGTGGCCTTCTAGGTCCTTGGGTACTGCCTTTTAACCAAGTCCAAGTTTTATAGAACAAATCCTTTTATTAAGGGGATTTGTTCTGTGAAGTTTGAATTCAGTCAAAGTGCTGCACTTGAGGACCTAGAGTGCCATGTGTGGCCTTGAGGCAGGTGGTTCCCCACCCCTGGTCTGTCAAATTGATATAGAAGATTAGTTGTGACATTACTATCACTGTGTCCTCAGAATCTTCTGTAATCCAGGTCCCATCAGACAGTGGGCAATCAATCATTGAGGTTTGATTGACTGAACAATAATCCCCTAAAGTTTCTATTTCTTTGTGCCTTTTTCCCCTTTTCTATTGTGTAAGCATACTAATGAGTCTCTTGGGAACATATGGAGAGACAACACATTCTGGGACTCTAGTTTCTCCACACAGCTCTTTTATCATATATCTTAGGGACATCCAAGCCACAGATCACTTCCGTACATTCACCTTGCATGCTGTAAGGTCAATGTGGAATATAGGCACCAGTGGGAGACCCTAGCTTAAAGTGGAAGTGATTTACTTAGTTATGTGTTAGAGCCTTGGAACATCTTTCTCCATCCCTGAAAAACTTTAATAGAGGAGATAACTCTCTTTTCCTCAGCAAGAGGAAATACTTTTAAAATGCAAAGTAAAGCAGTCAGTTAATACATAGTTATTAAGCACCTACTATGTTCCAAGGGCAGCTAGGTGGCGCAGTCAGGAGGACCTGAGTTCAAATCCAGCCTCAGATACTTCCTAGCTGTGCGACCCTGGACAAGTCACTTAACCCTGTTTGCCTCAGTTTCCTCATTTGTCAAATGAGATGGAGAAAGAAATGATAAACCATTCCAATGTCTTTTCCAAGAAAACCTCACGTGGGATCATTCAGACATAACCGAAATTACTCAACAACAAAGCGCACCAGGCACTGTGCTAAGGATAAGGGATACAAAGGAAGACAAAAGACAGTCCTAGTTCTCAAGGAAATCACAGTTTAATGGAGGAGACTTAACAGAGCAACAAATTCATACTTCAGGATTAAAGTTCTTTCTAACACCAAAGTCCATATTTCAGAAGCCGCATTATTTTATCCACACATATGGATCCTCATACATGTTTCCATGAACAAAACAATCCCTCACCTGGTTACCAAACTTCTAGTGATAAGCCTCTCTGCATGTAGCTGTCACCTATTATATGCAAAACATTATTTGAAGTACTATTCAAGAGGTACTATACAACATGTGTTTCCTTCCCGCAAGAGGCTTACATTCCTGTCTCCGAGATGCTCACATTTAGGTGGTTTCGGTTTAGATGACATTGGCACAAATGCACAGGATCTTTTCCTAACAAGTAGAGCTGCCTTAACAATTAGAAGTAGCTGGTGATACAATGGATAGAGTGCTGATCCAGGGGTCAGGAAGACCTGAGTTCAAATCTGGCCTCAAGCCAGTTTCTTCAACTGTAAAATGAGAATAATGATAGCACCTGCCTCTCAGGGTTGTTGTGAGGATCAAATGAGATTATATTGGCAAGGCCCTTAGTACGGTGCCTGGCACACAGGAGACACTATACAAATGCTTATTCCCTTCTCTGGCCAAAAGTGGATTGAGTTTAGGCATTGAATGAAAGACACATGGTGCATTGTCATCTTGTAGTATTAATGTGATAGAAGATCTTCCCCACCCATTCAATAGGCCTCAGGTGGGCCTAGGTGGGAAAACTTGATTATATCTTTGTTTTTAAGTAAGCCTAAAATAAAACCCCTACTCACTAGGTGCTAAGCCAATGTGGGTGTGAAGACTTCAGGACCCTAAGGAGAGTTGCTAAGACCAGAGACAATGGTAGGTGCACTGAGTTCTAATCAGTCATGAATTCAGCCAATCAGAGACCTGAGTTCTAGCCAATCAGATGCGGGCTAGGACTGTATAAAAGGAGAGCCCAGAATTGAAGAGGAGCAGAGCAGAATTGAAAGGAAGAAGAATTGAAAGGGAACAGAACCGAGAGCAGAACTAAGAGCAGCAGAACTGAGAGGAAGACCTTGAGGCAGCAGATGTCAAGAGGGTGAAGACATTGAGAGAACCAGAGTGGACAGAGCTGCAGAAGAAAGTGCTGAGCAGAGAGTTAGGATTCGTGAGTGATTGTTTACAGGAAGGCCCTAGTAGGGGGGATGGTTACAAGACGACTTGGCGCCTTGCTATAATACTATGTTTTAATTTCCTTGTTACTACACTGAAGTGGGCTTACTGGTTTTGAAATATAATTGCTACTATATCGGATTGGGAGTATTGGTTCTTGGATTTGACCCTCTGGAGTCTAAATAAATGTTATACTTCCTCTGCCTTCTACATAGAGTTTTTCATACTTTGCAATTCAGAACTATTCAAGCATGTTCATGGTCGTCCTTGAGGTCATGAATCTTGCCTTACTTATATACATGTTCGTGTTCAAAGACTCTTCATCTTGGTAGGACTTGCCAGAGCTTGTGCTCTACTAAAACTTTCAAGCCTCCAGACCATAATGAGGAACCAGGGAAGGAGGAAACAACTCACATGTATACTGAGTTGCAAAAGAAAAAAAACTAACATCAGATCTTTTCCTGAAATCACTTTTGATAAAGGAAAAGGAAAGAATGGGGGGAACAGGTTACTTCCAGGGGCATGCTGGAGCCCAGTTCAAGCCAGCTCAAACCTGTCCTTGATGGCTGATTGCTAAATTTTCAGTGTGAGCATCTGTACCTCAGAAACTGGGCAACAAGTCAGGACTTGATTTATTGTTTTGTTAATTGTATGGATTTAATAAAATTATGGAGAAAATGTTGCAGATAAGACTTAAAAGTGGATATGTACTTTTGGGGATAGGGATGAGAAAAGGATATCCAGTTGCTTAGCATCTACTAACACCTGAAGGGATTGTAATAGGGGAGGCCAAGGGTGCCAAAGGCAAACTCCACCTCCTAGGCACACTATTTGCCAGCTTCCGCAGCTTGGGCAATTGAAAGTCTTACCGTGGAAGAAACTCTCTACTCCAGTCATTGATTGCTCCAGCAGAACCATTCATCTCATAGACGCATCACAAACCATAGAGAACAGAAGGAATCTTAGAAATTAACTAAACTACCCCAAAACTTGTGGAACCAAGTGTTATAAACTAAAAACTTAAAAATGAATTTATTTCAAAAAAAGAAATGGTGATATAAAAAAGTTATCAATATTTTTATATTAAAACAAAAAATATTTTTATTAATAAAAAAGAAATCCACTAAACTAGCCTTCTCATTTTAAAGATAAGTAAGATCAGGCCCTGAGAGAGAAAGCATCTATCCAAAGTCATGGCAAAGTCATGGCAAAGCAAGGACTAGACTCAGGACTACTGGGTCCCAGAGCTCTAATGTCTAAAATTTAAAGATCCTGCTAACATCTTTGTCTCTCTCCCGGCTAGTTCAATTCATTTCAACTAAATAAGCTTGCAGTGAGTGCTTGTTGTGTGCCAGGTACTGAAGACACCAAAAGGAGATAGTCCCTGACCTCACGGAGCTTATATTCCACTGGCAGAAACAAGACATATATAAATGAAGAAATATAAAATAAACACAATGAAATTGGGTTTGGGATAGTAACAGGGGAAATCAGAAAAGGACAATTTTAGGAACAAAGATGTTTCTTTCTCCTGAGCTAATCTCCTATAAACCTCTCCTCTACATCAAACCTCCCCCATCCCTATAACATACAAAGCCAATACATTCACTTGGTGTTATTCAGTCCCAGGACAAAAACTGATGTCATTTGGTCTCATTATTTACCCAGTACCATCTGGGTCAATGTTATCCACCCCGGAACCAACAGGATATAACCATTTCAAGAGCACAATGCCAAATTTTATTCCAAGGGCAAGAAAGATGCATCAAGGACAGGCTATCTTAGACAGCACCTGGCCTAGGTCTCTAGAGTAATCTTCACATCACATCATTGTATACTTGGAGATTTGGGAGAGCAAAATGAAGGGGAAATATCCCCAAAGTACCTCTGACTCCCTAAACTCTACCAAAGAATCCTGAGTTACAGGAATTTGCTCAACCTTATTCATGGAAGTTGTCTGGTTTTGGAATGTACCTTTCCAAGGGTAACATGAACCACTATTCCCTTCTTTGATTCACCATATATTCTGAAAGCTCAAAGCATCAGAATTTCCCATGAGAGTGTTTTCAATGATGTCTGAGAGCAGTGGGATGAAAAAAAGTGATATAAATGGAAACTGAATATCAGGACCCATTTCCTATCAATGAGATCTCCTATATCAGGGAACTGGGGAAAGTCCCCTGGCCTGAGTCATGGGGAAAGAAGGGATAGCCACAGAAACACCTCTCAGAAACAGAGCCCCAGGACATACAAAGTTTAGACCATCTGATCTCTCTTTATCCTTACTATTCAAGTATAAAGAGAAATCTTTGCTTGTCACTAATCACTGGTCCAGGATGGGAGCAGATGTCATCTGATTTTGTTACTACACAGTCACAGATCTTAAGAGTTGAAAAGGAACACACAAATCAATCAATATATATTTATTAACACCCAAAAAAAAATATTTATTAACACCCACTACGTTTCAGACACTGTGTTAAGCACTGGGGGATACAAAAGAGGCAAAAGACAGTCCCTGCCCTCAAGGCACTTACAGTCTAATGAAGGAGACTACACCCAAATAAATACATACAGAGCAAGATATATACATATATATGTGTGTGTGTGTGTGTGTGTGTGTGTGTGTATAGATGAATATGAAATAATAAGGGAAAGGTACTAGAATTAAGAGGGGTTGGAAAAGGCTTCCTACAAAATATGAGATTGACTTAAAGGAAGTCAGCAGGCAGAGTTGAGGAGGGAGAGCATTCCAGGCATGGAAGACAGTCAGGGAAAATGCCTGGAGTAGGAGATTGAGTGTCCTGTTCGTAGAACAACCAGGAAGCTCATGTCCCTGGATTAAAGAATACATAGTGAACCTTGCTCTCATCAGATTTGGCCTGAGGGGGAATACCATACATACTCAGTTGGGTATCTTACCCCACAGGAAAGAAGAGGGAGGAAGATAAAAAAAAAAAATAAAAGGGGGGAATGATGGAGGGGAGGGCAGATGGGGGTGGAGGTAATCAAAACAAACACTTTGGAAAGGGGACAGGGTCAAGGGAGAAAATTCAATAAAGTGGGATGGGTTGGGAAGGAGCAAAATGTAGTTAGCCTTTCACAACATGAGTATTGTGGAAGGGTTATACATAATGATACATGTGTGGCCTAGGTTGAATTGCTCGACTTCTTAGGGAGGGTGGGTGGGAAGGGAAGAGGGGAGAGAATTTGGAACTCAAAGTTTTAAAATCAGATGTTCAAAAACAAAGAAAGATTTTGCATGCAACTAAAAAATAAGATACACATGCAATGGGGCGTAGAAATTTATCTTGCCCTACAAGAAAGGAAGGGAAAAGGGGATGAGAGGGGAGGGGGGGTGATAGAGGGGAGGGCTGACTGGGGAACAAGGCAACCAGAATATAAGCCATCTTGGAGTGGGGGGGAGGGTAGAAATGGGGAGAAAACTTGTAATTCAAACTGTTGTGAAAATCAATGCTGAAAACCAAATATATTAAATAAATATATTTAAATAATAAAAAAGAATACATAGTGGGAAGTAACATGTAAGAAGGTAAGAGGGAGTTAGGAGGTATCGAGTCCAACTCATACACAAAAAGAAGTCTGGCAAAGGTAGATGGCAATAATCAATGTTGGAGGGTTGTGAAAAGATAAGCACACCAGACCATTATTGATGGACCTGTGAGCACAATTATTTTGTAAAGCAATTTTTAATTATGCAAATAAATAATAGCTAGTATTTACATGGTACTTTACAAATATATTTCATTTTATTCTCATAGCAACCCTGGGAGGTGGATGCTATTATTATTTCTATGGAAACTGAGGCAGGAAGAAGTTAATTGGCTTGCCCAGGATAATAGAGCTAGTAAATATCTGAAGCTAGATTTGAACTCAAGTCTTCCTGATTCCCAGCTCACCTTTCTAACCTCTTCACCACATAGTTGCCTCTAAAATACTCACGTCCTTTGACGCAGAGATTCCACCACTAGGCCTATACCCAAGGAAGCCAATAAGAAGAAGAAAGTCTCCATATACACCAAAATATTTATAGCAGCACTCGTGATAACATAGATTTGGAAACAAGTAGCTGTCCATCAAGTAGGGGAAATGGCTGAACAAAATGTGGCACATGAATGTAATATGATATTACTGTATTTATGAAATGATGAATACGATGACTACACAGAGAAGCATGGAAAGATCTGCATGGACTGATGCTGAGTAAAGTAAGCAGAGCCAAGAAAACAACATATACAATGAAAATGGAAAGAACCGCCCCTCCCCCCCCAAAGAAATCAAAAGTGAATGTTGCAAAATGTTTTTTTAAAAGCCAAGCATGACATCAAAGACAAAATAGGAGAAGACAAGCCCCTCTGCAACCACTTTGCCAAAATAAGAAGTCCACGGATGTGGCACATTTTACACATTTTCAGACTTTTTAATATATTGATATTATTTTGGCTTAAAAAAAACTGTCTAGCTTAAAGATAAAATACAGCAGGATTTATACACACAGTCTGCAACCAACCAGCTGAAAATAAAACAGTCAAAAGACAGGGATGTAGGAAAACTAAATTTCTCTCCAATTTCCAAATGAAATTTGAAAAAAAATTATTCTGCTACTATGCATTCAAATTTCTTCAATAAACTTCAATCTACCTCAAAAAAATTGTTTACTATGAGATGCCTCTCTGAGAAGGTGAAGGCAATGGGATACTGGGGGAAATTCTGGTGATGTAAAAAAATAAACTACATCAAGAAAAAATATTTAGAAGAAATTATGACCATGAATACCCAACTACAGTATACATTGCATGGCTCCCTATTCATTTGTCATGTCATTCAAACTGAAATCAACTAAATATAAGCATCCTGAGAGCAGAAAACACATCTTGGCCCTTTCTGCATCCCCCAAAGTACCTCAAACTGTGTCTTGCACATAATTGGTAATGAATAAATTTTTGTTGTTTATGATAAGGCTGTTACAGGGGATGAGAGTAAAAAGCAACAGTTCGGGAAGAGTTCAGAAGACAGATCCTTGAGGCAGGAATATCAATTAGGTTAGGTCCTGAAATACAGTGGCAGAAGGAAGGAAATGAAGGGAGGAAATGAAAGATTGTTGTAGAGGAGGAGATGACTGATTGCATGTGTGAGATGAGGGGGAGAGCAGGCTTGAGGCTGACACCAAGGTTAAGAACTTGGATGACTGGGGAAATGGTGGGGTCCTCCACAAAGATAGGGAAGTTCAGAAGTGGGCGGATTTAGGGAGAAAGGTAATGAGGTCCTGTTTTGGACAGGATATCCAGTTGGAAATGTCCAATGGGCAGTTGGTAAAGCAGGACTAGAGCTAAGGAGAGGGAGAGACAGGATTTTAGTAATAGCGCTATCACACATTCTACCCTACCTCCCAACACTGACCAGATGTGTCCCTTCTTCTCCCTCTTCCCCCAAGTAAGGGAGTAAATAAGAATAACTAATATTTAAATATTATTTTGCCACCTTAAATACATTAAGTCATTTGAGTCTCAGTCTCACAATTCTATGGTTTACAGTTTATAATATCCTCATTTTGATGATAATAATAATAATATAATTTATATAAATGCCTGTTATATTCCAGGCACTTCACAATTATTATCTCGTTTGATCCTCACAACAACCCTGGGATGGAGATGTTATTATTATTCCTATTTTACAGTTGAGGAAACTGAGGCAGCTAACTGATTGGCCCAGGGTCACATATCTAATAATGTTTTTGAGACCAGATTTGAACTCAGGTCTTCCTGACTCCAGATCAGGCACTCTATCCACTGGGCCATCTCATTGCCCCATTACTATCATTCCCATTTTAGAGATGAGGAAAATTTGGCTGGGTGAGATTAAGTGACTTGCCAATGTCATATAAGCTGGTAAGTATCAGAGGTGATATTTAAACATACGTCTGCCTGACTCCAATTCCAATACTCTATCCTTGATGCTACACTGACTCTGATTCACTGTTCTAGGACCAGTTATACAGGGATGCAAAATAAAAATATCTGACAATAACTACAGTGAAACATGTAGTGAAATCCAGCATTGGAGAGAGAGTCACCTTAGTTTATCCAGGAATATCCCATTGTACTTGACTGGAGGCAAGATAACTTAAAGAGAAACCAAAAGTTCTCTTTTTATATTAGGCCACCAGGCTGGGTAACCCCAAGCAGAAAGAGGGGAAAGACCAGGATGGTGACTGGTTTAGAAACCAGGGGATAGCTATCTTCAAATAATTGAAGCATTTCCATTCACTTCCCCCATGGGGGTAGGCAAGGTAAGTTTAACCCCTCTTCATTATAAAGTTGTTTTAAGAAATTAATTTCACAATTATGGAATGTTAACAGAGTGGTTAGGCAAAAGTTCATGTAGTAGAAGGATTAAGCTTTCCTCCGTAGCCAAAGGGAGGAAATGACCAGAAGGTGCTGAGAGGCAAATTTAAGCTTCAAGTAGGGGAAAAAATTTCTCACAATTAGACCTATCCAAAAGTGAGATGAGCTCTCCCAGAAAGGCAGGAGCTCTTCATCACTGATGGTGTCCAAGCAAAGTCTGGATGACCACTTGTCAGGTAGGCTGTGTAGGAAATTGCTGTTGAAGTATGGATGAGACTAGATAACCATTGATGACCTTCTTTGTGTCAGATTCTATGGTTCTATGGGAGATAGAAAGTGGAGAATGAGTTGGAAAATCCAAATCCTGCGCTCTACCCCTTGATTTTCCAATCAGAGCAGGGAGGAGACAGAGTAAGATGGAGGAAGGTGTTGTGTAACCAAGGCTCGGTTAAACAACATCATAAAATTTCAGGTGAATCAGGATAAGCTGGAAGGGGCTTATCTTTAAGGGGCTTAAACTTCATGGAGCTTAAACCAAGCAGAGCTACATATGGAAAGGAGATGGTCATTCCTACTATCACTTGAAAATAGAGGATTCAGAACAGTAATCAGAAGGCAAACTTGGGGATTGACCAACTGAATAAAAATGTGATGTATGAAAGTGAGATGTGGATTTCTGGATTATAGTTTAAAATATAGGAATGATGGGTTCTTGGCCAGGGAGGGAGTACATCCAATAAGGGCCAATAAAAATCTATTTGCCTGGAATCTTAACAAATCTAATTAAAGAGGGTTTTAAATGTAAGAAGTAGAGGAATGAAGAAAACTGAACACATAAATCTGCCAAGGCTGGTACCATAAAAAGTAACACATACAACGAGAAGAGTAACAGAAGAAAGGTGGCCAAGAAGAGAACCAGCAATAAAATACATGGCCCCAGATATCTATCTACAAATAAACAAAGGATGGGTAACAGCCAGGTGAACTAAAGATCCTAATTAAAAAGAAGGAGAAGGAGGAGGAAGAGGAGGAGGAGGAGGGGCAGCAGCAGCAGCAGCAGCAGAAGAAGAAGAAGAAGAAGAAGAAGAAGAAGAAGAAGAAGAAGAAGAAGAAGAAGATCTTGCCTCATAAACATTACTAAGAAAAAAGTATTACTAAGACTTGGTGGGATGAGATCCATGAATAAACTATGGCGCTAGAAAAAGACCTTGATTCAAAAGGACAGACTAGGTAAAGGGGGAAGTAGAGTAACATTGCATTATCTTCCCTGTTAAACACACCCCTCCTCCAGACTGCCCTTCCACCTCCCTTCCAGGCTATACCATCCTTCCAAACATCCTAGTTCATGATCTTAGAAGCATAGCCCATTCTTCCTTCCCCTTTACCTCCCTGCAATCTGATCAGTTGCTAAGTCTTATCTACCCTACATTCTTGACATCTTTTGCATCCATTCCCTTCCTCCTCTCACACAATCACTTTTCTAGTTCAGACCTTCATTATGTCTTGTCTAGACTTCTACCATAACTTACTGATTGGCCTCCCTAATCCTCCTCTCCAATCCTTCCTTCATATACCACTTACGAAAAAATAATCTTTCTAAAGGATACATTTAACCATGTCACCGTCCACTTAAGGGGCAGCTAGGTGGTGCAGCGGATAGAGCACTGGGCTTATGAGTTCAAATCTGGCCTCAGACACTAGCTTGTGACCCTGGGCAAGTCACTTAAGCCTGATTGCCTCAGTTCCTCATCTGTAAAATGAGCTGGAGAAGGGCATGGCCAACCACTCCAGTATCTTTGCCAAGAAAACCCCAAATGGGGTCATGAAGAGTCAGATTAAAAAACGACTGAGCAACCACCCACTCAAGAATTTTTAGTCTATGCCTATTGACAGAGTTGTAACTAGGGAAGGGCGACCAGAGGTTTTTTTTCCCCCAGGACACCAAATTTTAAAGGCTACAAGAATTTTAAATAATGATTTTTTTAAGATTATATAATTTTAAAATTTTTCACTTACATTTCAATAGGATTTGACCTCCTTAGTAACTAGTTAACAAGAATAGTTAAAACAGGAAGCTACCAGATGGCACACTTCCTCTTGCTAGCAGCTGCCCCCCAGGTGAGCTCCTTCCTGGCCCAGCCCCACCTGGTTCCTGTCTAGGTGGTAGCCTCTCAGTAGGAACCTAATAAATGTTACTGAATTTTGTTGAATAGATGCAATCAATCAGTAAGTACTCACGAAGCATCTACTATGTGCCAGGCACCATGGTAGGCATTAGGTATATAAATACAAAGAATGAAGCAATCTCGACTCTATATGAGCTTGTATTTTATTCAGAGGAGACAGCAAGTACACAAAAAATATACACAGAATAAGTTTAAATAAAATAAATACAAGTTAGTTAAATACAAAGTAATTATGGAAAAAGACAGTAGCAGTTGAAGGTATCAGTAAAAGTTTTATATAGAAGGTGATGTTTAAACTCTGTGATGCAGGGAGAATACAAATGCCAGAGAGAAAAAAGAATGAACCCTAGCTGCCTGGAGGAGGTGTGAATGGCAGCCTAAGGAATTAGGACTCAAGGCCTAGGAGTTCCCCCAGCACCAAGGGGTTCTAATGGACATGGACTCCAACTGATCCTGGGGGAGGGCCTAATTCCCCAAAAGGGGACAAACAGGGGTGTGCAGGACCCAGCTTGAATTGGTTCCCAAATACAGATTGTGAAATCTTCAATGCTAGTATTTTCACTTTGGCAATGAGGGCTTCATTATAGTTGTCTAGAGTCTAGATCCCTTAATAAAATAAAAATAAAAACCCCCTTAATAAACGAATTTGCTCTGTGAAGTTTGGATTCACTCAAAGGACTGCTCTTAAGGACCTAGAAGCCTCATGTGGCCTCGAGGCAGCAGGTCCCCCACCCCTGTTCTAGACTCAAGAAAGTGGCAAAGCAAATGGTGCAGATTAAACTTTAAAATGCATGTACTTTGGACAGATTCCTCTCTCACATTCTGGCTCTTTGGCTATAGCCTTGAGCAGAATTTCAGGGAAATCTGTAAAGCAAAGCTTAGATATAAATCATTTGTAGGGTCTCCCCAAAATATGTGTAACAGAGACTCTTCTAGAGAAAGTACTCAATACACAATGCGGATATAAAGTAGAAGATAGCTATTTCCTCCATGTAAACTGCTTAAGGCACAAAAACCCAAAGGCTCACACAAAGAAGGAAAAGAGAAAACATCCCATGTAGCCCATTATGCTCATTATACATGCCCCCCCAAAAAAAGAGTTAAAAAGTTAGTGGGACTGTTGAACTAATAATGAAGCATTCACCTCAGACCTGCACTGTCTAAGCAACTCACAAGGTCCAAATCTCCTGACCAACCATGGCATGGATTTGGCTTTCTTTAATCAATCAATTAATCAATGTGCACTTATTAAATACTTACTGCATGCCAGGCACTGAGCTATGTGCTGGGGATACAATGATAAAGGCAAAACAGTCCTTCCCCTCAAAGATCCTTCCTAAAAGCAATCCAGTCTGCACTCCTCTCCCTATTCAACTCAAGGAAGTCATGAGATGGAGAATGCAATTATTAATAATAGCTAATATTTATATAGCACTTACTATGTGCCAAAGACTGTATTAAGTGCTTCATGACTACACTGTGAGGTAGATACTATTATCACCCCCATTTTATAATGGGGAAACCGAGGCAAACAGAGATTTAAGGGACTTGCCCAAGGTCACATAGCTAATAAGTGTCTAAGGCTATATTTGAACTCAGGTCCTCCTAACTCCAGATCCAGCACTCTATCCACTGCACTACCTAATCACCTAGCCGAATAATTGAAAAGTACTATATGCTAATTAATTGTTTAGATTTGAACCCCAGTAAAATAAACAAGTGTCCCCTATGAACTCTAATGTCTTCAGGGTTCAAAGAAGGAGTAGTTAAATAAGACAGAAAGGCTGGGACTGATTTTGTTATAGTTCCATGGGTTTGGTTGTGGTTGTTGCCCTTTGTGCTGAAAGAGGACCAAAAGGACATCCCTATGTTAGGGTCAAGGTACAAGTATCCAACTGTGGTTGATCAGCCCAATACAAGCTTGGAAGGCTGTGCCATAAATAGTCTTCATCAACACTTGCATCTTACATTTCTTTTGAGCTACTTCAATTCTGCTTTGCTTAGCGAGCACAGTTGATTCTGGGATGAGGGCACACCATGCTGGGCAGTCCTGTACCAGTGTCAGCCATGTCTCACAATCAATTCCAAAATTCTTCTGAGAGACCTTGAGAGGGCTTTTTCTGACCACTATGTGAGTGCCTTGTATGAGTTCTCCATAAAATAGTCTTTTAGGCAAACGTACTTTTGGTGTTTGAACAATGTGACCAGCCCGTCAGAGTTGTGCTCTCCGTAGTAGTTTTAATGCTTGGAAGTTCAGCTCCAGAAATGACCTCAGTGTCCAGTACCTTATCTTACCAGGTGATCTTCAGAATCTTTCTAACACAATTCAAATGAAAGTGATTCAGTTTCCTGGCATGGCACTGGTAGACTGTCCAGGTTTCACAGGCATACAACAATGAGGTCAGCACAACAGCTCTGCAGACCTTCAGTTTGGGAGGCATCCTAACGCTTCTTTTCTCCCACACTTTCCTTCAGAGCCTCCCAAACACTGAGCTAGCTCTGGCAATGCATTTGTTAACCTCATCAAATATTCATACATCCCTGGAAAGTATATTGCCAAGGTAAGTGAATATGTAGCATTCAAAATCTCTCCATTTGCTGTAACCAATGGCTTCATATGTGGATAAACAGAGAACCTCTGTTTCCTTCATGTTATTTGTCAGGCTAAAATTAGCACAGGCAGCAGAAAATTGATCCATTCTCTGTTGCATCTCAACCTCAGAGGCTGCATGGAGTGCACAATCATCAGCAAAATAGTCACTCACCAAATCTCCCTCCATTTTAGTATTTCTTGGTTTGTAGCCTTTTCAAGTTACATAATTTACCATCAGTGCAGCAGCTGACCTTTATATCATTTTCGTCTTCGTGGAAAGCATCTGACAACATTGCTGAAAACATCATGCCAAAAAGCATGGGAACAAGCACACAGCTCTGCTTCACCCCATTGGTAACTGGGAAAGTATGAGAGCATCATCCATAATCCAGAACCCATGCAAGCATGCAGTTGTGAAACCAGTGTGCAATACTGATGAACTTCTCTGGGGACAAAACTTTGCAATGATCTTCCACATGCCCTCGAGACTGACAATATCAAAGGCCTTGGTCAGATCAACAAATGTTGTATACAGACCTCTGCTCGATGAGTTTAAGAAAAGAAAGAAGAGTGAAGTAAAAAGGACTGCACTAGGAAAGAAAGGGGGTGGGAAGGAGGTGGAACTTACTAGCCCACATAATCTGGGTACACAAAAGGAAGATGATATAAACCTGGAGGAAGAGAGTGAGGGGAGGGGCTGAAACTTGAACCCCACTTTCTCCTAAACCAAATAGAGGAAGGTAGAATACACACTAACCTATACAAAGAATTTGATCCAAAAACATATTAAATTTAACAGGGAAATGGGGGGGCAGATTAATAAGGAAGAATTAGTCATAAGCAAAATCGCCTCCAGTTTTGGAGGATGGAACAAGAAAGAGGGATTAAAAGCAAGATAAAGTTAAGAACTTGTGACTGGGAACTGGATAAAGAGAAGAGTAGGCAGGGAACCAATGTAGTACATTAATTATCAATCACTAGTGTTGAGCACACTCCTCCTCTCTTACCATCCCCTTTTTCTATAAAAATGGGGAGAGGGGCAAAGAGATAAGTAAGGATAAGACAGTAGTATGGTGGGAAATAAACAATTCACAATCATAACTGTAAGTTCAAATAGAAAGGATTCACCCAAAAACTGGAGGAAGGGAGCAGAATGGATTACAAATGCACTGTTGGTAAGAAACATACTTGAAACGTAAAGATTCACAGAGAATCAAAATAAGAATCTAGGGCCAAATAAATTCAGCTTCGTGCAAATTTCTTAAAAGCAGGGATAGCAATCATGATCTTAGACAAGGGAATAATAGAAATAGACAAGTAAAAGAGATAAACAGGAATTACATTGTACTGAAAGCCACAATAAAAAATTAATATCAATACCTAATATATATGCATCAAGTGGTATAGCATCTAAATAAAGGGGAAAATCAATCATTTTGCTAAGAGAAATAAACAATGAAATAATAATATATGGGGACCTCAATATAACCTTTCAGAATGAGATAAATCTAAGAAAGGGCTGAACAAGAAAGAAATTAAGGACCTGAAGAATCTGAGAAAAGTCAGGTATGATACATCTCTTGTGAATACTGAATGAGAATGGAAAGGAATCTCTATGTCTTCAATTGTGCCTGGCACTTTTACAAAAATTGACCACGTATTAGAGTATAAACACATCACAAACAACTGAACAGGATTAGGAATATTAAACAATCTTTTGCTGGCCATAATGCAATAAAAATTATATGCAATAAAAAGCATCTTATGAAAGCACTAAAATTAATTAAAGACAAAATAACTTAATCTTAAAGAATTGATGAGTTAAATAACAAATAATAGAAATTTCATCAAAGAAAATGACAAAAATGAGACAGCATACCAGCACTTTGGGGATGAAGCCAGAGTAATTCTTAGAGGAATATTTATGTCTCTGGACATTTTCATCAACAAAAGAGAAAAAGAACAGACCAATCAAGTAGATGTGCAACTTTTTAAAAACTAGGAAAGCAACAAATCAAAAAATCCCAACTAAACAACAAAATAGAAATTCTGAAAATTAAGGAATTAACAGAATTGAAAGAAAAAAAACTATTAAATTGACCAACCATTAGAGAGTCTGAATTTTAAAAGAGAGGAAAATCAAATTGCCAGTATCAAAAATAAAAAAAAATTAAAAACCAATAAAGAATAAGGAAAATTGTTAGAAACCATTTTGCCTAATTATATGCCAACAAAGTGGCAATGTAAGTGAAATATATAAATGATTACAAGATACCCAGATTAATAATACAAGCAATTTGTTCTTCTTACAAGAGAAATTTGTTGTGAAACAAAAGAACTTAAATAACCCCATTTCAGGAAAGGAACTTGAACAAACCATGAACTCCCAAAGTAAAAAAGCCTAGGACCAAATGAATTTGAAAGTAATTTCTATCAAACATTATATTACATAAACTATTGAAAAAAAAGTATAAATAGATGTTGACTCTTACCCTTCCCTTGCAGGTTAGGCTTCCATGGAAATAAGACACTCATACTTCATTCAACAGTTAACAAGAGAAGGTTTACTTAAGCATAGCACAGAAATGATACTCCACAAGGATAGAGCAGTGTAGATTCTGCTCCCTACCCTGATCTCTATACAGAAATATTTAACAGGACAAGGTGTGTTGACTCACAAGGCTTTGGGACATCTTCCAAGTCTGAAAGTCCCCAACTCCACATCAATAGGTCTTTTATGCCCTTTGGTGACAAGGATGCCACATCGGGCTGGTCTGAAGATACCAGGATGTGGTATCAATAGCAATGGATTTGAACCTCAGCTCCCTGAGCCAACTGAATCTTGGAAACAGCTTCTTTTGTCTTTTAGGGAAAAGACAAGCCTTATTTGGGGGATTGGAAACCTCGGTATATATTGATCCAATCATAGACATGACTATGCCAAATACCTTCTATGATATATATGTGGTCTTGATGCCTAATCAGGAAGAAACCAACAGTAAAATCACTCTATATATAGACAAATCTACATGGATATTGATGCAAATATTTTAAATGACATATTAGCTAAGAGGCTACAGCAACACATCATAAAGATTATATATTATCACCAGGTTGTACTTATATCCTGAATACTGGATTTAACTATTCAGAAAACTATAATAGATATGATTAACAAAAATAGCTTTAAAATTACATTATTACATCAACAGATGTCACTCCCTGCCAAAAAAACTTTTTGACTAAATATAGTATCTATTTCTATTAAAAGCATAGGAATAAATCAACTTTAGGGCAGCTAAGTGATACAGTGGATCGAGTACCAGGCTTCGAATCAAAAAGACTCATCTTCATGAGCTCAAATCCAGCCTCAGGAACTTAATAGCTGTGTGACTCTGGGAAAGTCACTTAACCCTATTCACTTTGATTTCCCTATCTGTCAAATGAGCCAGAGAAGGAAATGGCAAACCCAACTCCAGTATCTTTGCCAAGAAAACCCCAAAATGGGGAAGAGTCAGACATGACTGAAACAATTGAACAACAACAAAAAAATGGACCTTTCCTTAATATGATAAATATTTATTATCTAAAATCAAGAGGCAGCTTTTTATGTAATGAAAAATACTTTTCTATAAGAAAAACCTTTTCTATAAGATTTGGGCTAAAACAAGGATTTCTATTGTCACTACATGTATTTATGTTATTTTAGAAATGCTAACCTATAGCAGTAAGACAATAAAAATAATTTGACAACCGGAGAAAAAGATTTTAAAAAGTAATAACTTTTAAAATATAATATGATGGAACATTTAGAACACCTTAGAGGTTGAAATAAAACTCAATTGAAACCATAACTTCAGCAAAGTGGCAGCATGTAAAATAAATCCACATACAGTATATCTATTACATAGAAAGAAATTACTCAAATCATCTGCACTTCTATGTATTACCAACAAAGCCCAGAAAATATAAATAGAAAGGAAAATTCCATTTAAGATAATAAAATGTATAAAATATTTGGAAGTCTACATATCAAACTATACACAGCAATTATATGAATATGACTACAAGATATTACTTACAAAATAAAGACATGTGACTAGCTGGAAAAATATTAAGGGCTCATGAATAGGATGAGCCAATATAATAAAGCTGACAATATTACCCAAATTAACTTACTTATTCAAAACCTTAGCAATTAAACTATTAAATGTAGAAAAAATAATAGAAAGGTGCATAAAATATTATATTTTAATAACATATTATAAAAATAATAGAAAGGTAGCATCAAAGTAGAAAAATAATAACAAAATTCATCAATAAGAAAAAAAGATTAAGAATCTCAAGGAATAATTTTAAAAGTAGAAAAGAAGGGACCTACCAATACCAGATCTCAAACTATACTGCAAAGCAGTAATGAATAAAATTATTTGATATTACTTAAGAATAAATATGGGGCAGGTAGGTGACCCAGTGGATAGAGCACTAGGTTTGAAATCAGGAAGACTCCTCTTTATGAGTTCAAATCCAGCCTCAGACACTTACTAGCTGTGTGATCCTGGGCAAATCACCTTACCCTGTTTGCCTCAGTTTCCTCATCTGTCAAATGAGCTGGAGAAGGAAATGGACAACCACTCCAATATCTTTGCCAAGAAAATCCCAAATGGGGTCAGAAAGAGTTGGACATGATTGAAACAACTCATCAACAACAAGTTAAGAAATAGAGAGTTCATTCAGTGGAACATATTAGGTAAACAACCTACCAAAGCAAAGGAACCTGGTAGCCCAGTGCTCAATAAAGTCAAAGACTTTAGTTATTGGGGGAAGGAATCAGTATTCAACAAAAACTACTGGGTAAACTGGAAAGTAATCTAGCAGAAATTAGGTTTAGTCCAACATTTCACATCATATTCCAAGATAAACTCCAAATAGACATAAAAGGTCACATTATAAATAAATCAGAGAACCAAAGAAGGAAATATCTTTCTCAGTTCCAGGTAGCAGGAGAGTTCTCAACCAAGCAAATGTCAGAGAAGATCACAGAAGTTAAAATAGCCCATTCTGACTACATAAAATTGAAAAGATTTTGCACAAACCAAATCTATGAAGTTAAAATGAGAAAGGAAACAGTTAAATGGGAAAAATCTTTACAGAATTTTTTTTTCTGATAAAGGTTCCTGATAAATCAGTTCTTTCTATATCTATTATATAGAAAGAAATTACTCAAATACATGAGAATGGCAGCCATTTCCCAACAGATAAATGGTCAAAGGAAATTTGGAAAATCCCTCCAACCCTCTGTCCCTCCTCCCATTGGTGAGTTACTCCCAGAATCTCCATTTTGAGATAGTGCCCAGAACATCCATCTTTCACTCCTCTCCTCCACTCTTGAGGCAGCTATGTGAGACAATAAAAAAGCACCATCTGGAGTAGGAAAGACCTGAGTTCAAATGTGGTCTCAGATACTCACTAGCAGTGTGACCTTGGACAAGTCATTTAACTTCTCTCTGCCTCAGTTTCCTCAGCTGTAAAATAGGGATATTAATACCTCAATGGGTTGTTGCAAGGGTCAAATGACATTATATTTGTAAACTCTGCCACAATTCCCTCCTTTCCTTCTCTTCAGCTCTATTTTATATGTCATCTTCTCTCGTTAGAACATAAACTTCCTGAGGGCAAGGACTAGCTTTTTTTGGGAGTCTGTATTTGTATTTCCAACACGGTACCTAGCTCAAGGGAAGCATTCGACGAATGTTTCTTGACTCAGATGGACTTGAGTGAAATAAAAAAGCAGTTCACAAAGGAAGAAATTCAATCTATCAGCAACCGTATTTTAAAAATGCTCCAAATCACTAATACTTAGAGAAATGTAAATTTCAAACTGCTGGATAACCCTTCACAGCCATCAGATAGGCAAATATAACAAAAAAGAAAGATGACAATTATCCAGGGACTTTGTGTGGATGGGAATACCAATGCAGTGTTGGTGGAGTTGTGGTCTGATCTAGTCTTTTTGGAAAACAATTTGGAACCAAGCCCAAAAAGGCTATTAAACTGTGTATAACCTTTGGCCCAGTCATACTGCTACAAGGTCCATACCCCAAAAGAGACTAAAGAAAGAGGAAAAGAACCTATGAGCGCGAAAAAATTTATACCAACTCATTTCACTGCAGAGCAGCTAGATGGTTCAGTGAATAGAATGTTAAGCCTAGAATCAGGCAGATTCATCCTCTGAGTTCAAACCCAACGTTAGACAGTTAATAGCTGTGTGACCCTAGGCAAGTCACTTTACCCTGTTTTCCTTGGTTTCCTCATCTGTAAAATGAGCTGGAGAAGGAAATGGCAAACCACTTCAGTGTATTTGCCAAGAAAACCCCAAATGGGGTCACCAAGAGTCAGACACAACTGAAAAATGACTGAACCACAACATCATTGTGCCCAAAACTAGAAGTTAAAGGGGTATCCGTTCATGGAGGAATGGATAAATTGTAGTATATGAGTGTAATGGAATGTTATTATACCATAAGAAATGATAAAAGGAGTATTTTCAGAGAAACCTGGAAAGAGTTGTACAAAAAGATGTAGAATGAAGTGAACAGAAGTAGAAGGTCAATTTATAGAATAACAACCATACTATGAATTAAAAACCATTTTAGAGGCAAGATCTCTGATCAGTACAGTGACCAAGCACAACTTAGAAGCACTGATGAAGAAGGAAGCTATCTGCCTCCTTCCAGAGAAGCGATGAATTCAGATATGGAATAAGACATACAGTTTGGGATATGGCAAATATGTATGTTGGTGGTGAGTGAATGTACATATTGGTTGCAAGGGTTTTCTTTTTCTTTTCTATGGTGGGGGGAGGGGGAAGGAAGACAGGGAAAAGAAGATTAGCAATAATGTTGCATCCACAAAAAAAGAAAGCAAATAGAATTTATTTATTTCGTTTTTAACATTTGCTTTTATAAGATTTTGAGTTCTAAGTCTTTCCCCCTCACTCCCCTCCCCCCTCCTCAAAACAACATTCAAGCTGATATAAGCTATACATGAATGATCGTTTTAAACATATTTCCACATTTGTCATGTTGTGAAAGAAGAATCAGAACCAAAGGGAAAAACCATGAGAAAGAAAAAACAAACAAAAAAGTGAAAATAGTCTGCTTCGATCTGCATTCAGACTCCATAATTCTTTCTCTGGATGTGGATAGCACTTTCCATCACGAGCCTTTTGGAGCTGTCTTAGCTCCTTGCATTGCTCAGAAGAGCTAAGTCTAACAAAGTCGGTCATCACACAATGTTGGCGTTACTGTGTACAGAATCACTGAAGCATTTTAAAGGAAATGCATAGAACAAAACAGGAGGAAGGCCAGAAAGAAGGCCAAAAAAGCAGGAGAGCCTTGAAAGTAACAGGATAAGGTAGTGCAGTGAGTGGATAGAGCATCAGCCTTGGAGTCAGAAGGACTTGAATTCAAATCCAGCTTCAGACACTTATTAGTTATGTGACCCTAGGCAAATCACTTAACCCTTGAGTGTCTCCAAACCAAAACAAGAAAACAAAAGTAGCAGTATGGATTTATTATACACCTTTAAAAAAAAAAAAGCTTTTTTGCAGGGGCAGCTAGGTCGTGCTGTGAGTAGAGCACCGGCCCTGGAGTCAAGAGGACCTGAGTTCAAATCTGGCCTCAGACACTTGACACACTTAATAGCTGTGTGACTTTGGGCAAGTCATTTAACCCCAACTGCCCTGCCTTCCCCCCGCAAAAAAAAAAAAGACAATTTGCAGATTCATATATAATCTTTTTTCTTCTCTAGTGTATATATGGAAATTCTAATGTTTTTCTTTTGGTATTTGTTAAGAGCAGAGTTAATTTTTTTTAGTTTTTGTAAACCCAAGAACTGTCTAGCTCAGAAAACCCCTGAGTTCCCTGACCTTCAGTGAAGGGGAAGGGGTCACAGTGATGAAGTAGCAGTGTCAGGCCTAGTAATCCTCCTGGCCTCCTCCATGCTGCTAACTTCCCTACTGCAGAATTTCATTAGAGCTGACCTTTCTCATCTGGCTCCTTTCCAGATGCTAATTGGGAGGCACCATAGTACAGCATGTCAACTTGTGACCTCGCTGTCAGAGGACTGACTTGGAGTCTTGGCTTCACTGCTTCCCGGCCTTAGAAAAATCATTCAATCCCTCTGAGACTCAGTGTCCTAATTTGTAAATAGAGATAACAATATTGGTCTCATTCATACCTTCACCCCCATTGTATGGAGGAGTAAACTGAGACCCAGAGAAGCTAAAGTACTTGAATAAGATTGTAAGCCACAGAATCCAGTTTCAAGTTCTATGCGCAAATTCAATATCCCCAAGCTCTTTTCCCTATTTTGCACTAGTCTGTGAGCCCTGGGTTATTTTTTCAATAAAGGTGGAAAAGCCAGGGTTACTTCCCCACCTATTTTCCTTCACTGCTGCCTTTGCAGGGGAATAAAGAACCATGGGAGAAATCCTACCCAAGCTCTCATTGCCCCCTTCTGGCCTGTGTACCCCAAATTCTGGTTGCTTTGAAGGGTCTAGAGCCAGGGTGACTACACTCCTTCAAATTCAACCTAAATTCACCCCTGTTGTGAAATCTAGGGTATAAAGGGATGTGCAGAAAATAACTTCTCAAACAAAGCCTTCCTTCCTGTGGCCCATTTCACGAAGACATGTCACAATTGCAAAAGAAAAAAAATGAAGGGGGAAAGAAATGTCCTCAAGTTGCTGAAAAGGCTACTTCTTGCGAAGCTTCTCCCTTCCCCTCAAGGCGAATATGAGAAAGCACATTTCGCCTGGTTTCCTAGGTTTCCTGCAAGCCTCACTCTGGCTAGGGGTGGGTGGCTAGGCCACCATCCCTGTACATGTCCACAGGGGTTCAGAGACAGGATCAGCATCAGAACTTGGACCTTCGGGCCCCAAGGCAGGTCAAAGGATCAGGAGCTAGAAACTCATCCAATTCAACTCCATCATTTTATAGAGAAGGAAATGGGGGATGGAGACAGTCCAGTGGTTTGCTCAGAGTCATAGGGGTCATAAGAAGGAAGAGGCAGGGGTCAAGTTCAGATCCTATGACTACAAGCCCATTGTTTCTCTACCATGTTGCCAAAGCTACTGGAGCTTTCTAACAAGTGAGCACAAGGGCTCTCACAAGAGGGTCAATGGCCCAAGCTGGCAGTCAATAATCATCTATTAAGTGCCTGCTAAGGGCCAGGCACTGAGCTAAATGCTGGCCTCTGCACATCTAGGCCAAGTGACTTTCATAGAATCATGAATCTTAGGACCGGGGACCATAAGAGATGATCTGATTGTGAAATACTGTAATTACCTGCCTTTTTCCTAGACTATGAGCTCCCAGAGAGCAAGGACTATGTCTTAACTGGACATCAGTGGAACTCCAGATGGTGACTGAATGAATGGATGACTAAATAACATTGACATGTCCCTCCTGGGGCTGCTGATAGAAATTCTGAAGTCAGAAAAAGGAGCAAAGAAGAGCATTCTGGATGAGGAAGGGGTTGGCATTGTCTCCAAGGTCATTTCTAGTTGTTTACGCTTCATGTCTGTGCTCTCTGGTGCCCTCCCACTACAGCTTCAATGGATCTCTTGATTCTATTTCTTCATCAGGACGTTGATCTTACCACTTGACCCTGTCCTTCTGTCCATCAGGTTCTTGTATGTCTATCTGGATTCTGACCCACAGCTTACCTTGACCATCACAACAATAAGAATGAAGCATTTAAGGTGTGCAATGCACTTCACATATATTATTTCATTTGGTCCTCACAACAACCAGGGTGGGGTGGGTGGCATTATTGTTCTCCCCATTTTTCAGATGGGGAAACTGAGGCAAGCTGAGGTTAAATGACTTAGCCAGGGTCACCTAGCTGGTAAGCATCTTGGACTCAGATCTTCCTAATTCCAGGTCCCATGCCTGCCAGCTGTGACATCCACTTGACTAACTGGCCCTGATTTAGGGCTTGGTTCTTAGTGCTCATCTCACTTGATCCCTTTAGCTCTGCTATGTCTGTGACCTCTCACGTTGCTTCATGATCCACTGTAATTTGTGCCGAGCATGACGACAAGTGGACAAGTTTTCTTGTGGAAGAGAAGGAAAAACTATAGTTATCCCTTCCACATCATGGGGGTTAGGGGCACAATGCCCCCATGTTCTGGAAAATCCAAGAAAACATTTTTCACCCTCCCTTCATACCAGAGAAGCCTGAATTTTTTTGCTTTTTTTATGGGGTGTTTGCAGTACCATATTATAAAATTTGGGTTAAATATTTGGGCATAGGCTCTGTGTTGTCTGGGGCTTCCACAAAATGCCCAAAAAATTCCCAGTTAATTAATTTCTTATGCCAACCCTCAATATATGGAAACAGTGGTGGGAGAGTCACAATGTGGAAGGGAGAACTATATCTCTAAACTCAACCTCAGGGCTATGCCTCTCTAGTTCTACAATTTTGCTAGAGATTAAGCAACCACACAACTAGAACAGCATTAGAGAGTGGAAAACAGAGAGAGGAGAAAGAGAGAGAGAGAGAGAGAGAGAGAGACAGAGAGACAGAGAGACTGAGAGAAGCAGGCAGAGAGAAACAGAGACAGAAACAGAGACAGAGACAGACAAATAGACAGAGACACAGAAAGAGAGGAGAGGGAGTGAGAAAAAGACAGGAATGGAGGGAGGGAGGAGGTAGAGACAGACAGACAGACAGAGACAGAACAGAAGAGAAGAGAAGAGAGGAGGCAGACACATTGACAATCAGACACAGAGAGAGGGAGACAGACAGACAGAGACAGAGAGAAGAAGGAGGAGGAGGAGGAGGAGAAGGAGAAGGAAAGGAAGAAGAAAAAGAAGACGAAGAAGAAGAAGAAGAAGAAGAAGAAGAAGAAGAAGAAGAAGAAGAAGAAAGAAGAAGAAGAAGAAGAAGAAGAAGAAGAAGAAAGAAGAGAAGGAGGAGGAAGGAGGGGAGGAGGAGGAGGGAGGAGGAGGAGGAGATGAGGGAGGAGGAGGGAGGAGGAGAAGAGAAGGAGGAGAAGGAGAGGAGGAGAAGGAAAAGAAGAGAGAAGAGGAAAGGAAGAGGGAGGAGAAAGCAGGGAGAAGGAGAGAAGAAGAAGAAGAAGAAGAGAAGAAGAAGAAGAAGAATAAGAGAAGAAGAAGAGAAGAAGAAGAAGAAGAAGAAGAAGAGAAGAAGAAAGAGAAGAGGGAGGAGGAGGAGGAGGAGGA